>NC_057794.1:110488280-110788280 GCF_018294505.1 Triticum aestivum | reverse complement strand
ACCTCCCCTCGTAGTTCAGGGAAAAATCTTGGTTCTTTGATCTCTCAAGTTCTTCATAGTGACTAGCAGATATAAATCCCAAGTGACTCAAAGAATAGAGCTATGCTCCCTGGCAATGGTGCTAGAAAATAGTCTTGATAACCCACAAGTATAGGGGATCACAACAAGTTTCGAGGGTAGAGTATTTAACCCAAATTTATTGATTCGACACAAGGGGAGCCAAAGAATATTCTCAAGTATTAGCAGCTGAGTTGTCAATTCAACCACACCTGGAAACTTAATATCTACAACAAGGTATTTAGTAGCAAAGTAATATGATAATAGTGGTAATGGTAGCAAAAGTAATATTTTTGGTTTTATAGTGATTGTAACAGTAGCAACGGAAAAGTAAATAAGCGAAGAACAATATGTGAAAATCTCGTAGGCAATGGATCAATGATGGATAGTTATGTCGGATGCCATTCCTCATGCAATAGTTATAACCTAGGGTGACACGGAACTAGCTCCAGTTCATCAATGTAATGTAGGCATGTATTCCGAATATAGTCATACATGCTTATGGAAAAGAACTTGCATGACATATTTTATCCTACCCTCCCATGGCAGCGGGGTCCTATTGGAAACTAAGGGATATTAAGGCCTCCTTTTTAATAGAGTACCGGACCAAAGCATTAACACATAGTGAATAAATGAACTCCTCAAACTACAGTCATCACCGGTAAGTATCCCGATTATTGTCACTTCGGGGTTAACGGATCATAACACATAATAGGTGACTATAGACTTGCAAGATAGGATCAAGAACTCACATATATTCATGAAAACATAATAGGTTCATATCTTAAATCATGGCACTCGGGCCCCAGTGACAAGCATTAAGCATAGCAAAGTCATAGCAACATCAATCTCACAACATAGTGGATACTAGGGATCAAAATCTAACAAAACTAACTCGATTACAAGATAAATCTCATCCAACCCATCACTGTCCAGCAAGCCTACGATGGAATTACCCACGCACGGCAGTGAGCATCATGAAATTGGCGATGGAGGAAGGTTGATGATGACGATGGCGACGGATTCCCCTCTCCGGAGCCCCGAACGGACTCCAGATCAGCCCTCCCGAGAGAGATTAGGGCTTGGCGGCGGCTCCGCATCATAAAACGCGATGAATCCTTCTCTCTGATTTTTTTCTCCCCGAACACGAATATATAGAGTTGGAGGTGAGGTCAGAGGAGCACCAGGGGCCCACGAGGCATGGGCGTGCCTAGGGGGGTAGGCGCGCCCCCACCCTCGTGGTCAGGGTGTGGGCCCCCTGGCCTTGATTCTTTCGCCAGTATTTTTTATATATTCCAAAAATAATCTCCGTTGATTTTCAAGTCATTCCAAGAACTTTTATTTCTGCACAAAAATAACACCATGGCAATTTTGCTGAAAACAGTGTCAGTCCGGGGTAGTTCCATTCAAATCATGCAAGTTAGAGTCCAAAACAAGGGCAAAAGTGTTTGGCAAGTAGATACGTGGAGACGTATCAATGGCTGGGTCCGGTTCCAAGGGCAAGTGGCAGACCTCCTCCGTCAGTGAGAAGGACATCAAGGAGCTCTGAAGCGCGGTCTATCTGTCCACGGATATCGCGCACAGGCTCCCAGACAAAGATCAGGTTATCCCCACTCCGGAGTCTGGCGAGAGAGTGATGTTCATTCCCCATTTCCCGCGAGGGCTAGGGTTTCCCCTCCACCCCTTCATCCGAGGCCTCATGTTCTATTACGGGCTAGATTTCCACGATCTAGCCCAAAATTCATTCCTCCACATATCGGCGTTCATCGTCGTGTGTGAGGCTCTTCTCCGCATCCTCCCACACTTTGACTTGTGGCTCAAGGTCTTCAATCTGAAGCCGAAGGTGGTCGATGGGCAGCACGCAAACTGCGGCGGGGCTATGGTAAGCAAGCTTTCCAATGACGCCTGGCCCAAAGGGGCATTTGTGGAGACAGTCATGGTGTGGCAGCAGGACTGGTTCTACATTACCGAACCCCTCAACACCAACTGGGCGGCCACGCCTGACTTAAGATCCGGACCCCCCATGAGATTCACCTCATGGACTGCTAAGGGCCTTGATTGGGGGTCCCAACCGGAGGTGCCAATGTTGCAGAAACGCATCTCCAACATGTTGGGTTTGAACATCGGTCTCACAAACGTGATTCAGGTGCTACTCTTCCGCCACATCCTTCCCTGCCAACTGCTACCTCTTGAGCACTGCGTTGGTTTTCCCCGAAGAGGAAGGGATGATGCAGCAAAGTAGCGTAAGTATTTCCCTCAGTTTTTGAGAACCAAGGTACCAATCCAGTAGGAGGCTACGCGCGAGTCCCTCGTACCTGCACAAAACAAATAAATCCTCGCAACCAATGCAAATAGGGGTTGTCAATCCCTATAAGGCCACTTACGAGAGTGAGATCTGATAGATATGATAAGCTAATATTTTTGGTATTTTTGTGATAAAGATGCAAAGTAAAATAAAGGCAAAGTAAATAGCAAAGGAAATAACTAAGTAGTAGGAGATTAATATGATGAAGATAGACCCGGGGGCCATAGGTTTCACTAGTGGCTTCTCTCGAGAGCATAAGTATTCTACAGTGGGTGAACAAATTACTGTTGAGCAATTGACAGAATTGAGCATAGTTATGAGAATATCTAGGTATGATCATGTATATAGGCATCACGTCCGAGACAAGTAGACCGACTCCTGCCTGCATCTACTACTATTACTACACTCATCGACCGCTATCCAGCATGCATCTAGAGTATTAAGTTAAAAACAGAGTAATGCCTTAAGCAATATGACATGATGTAGAGGGATAGACTAATGCAATATGAAGAAAACCCCATCTTGTTATCCTCAATGGCAACAACACAATACGTGCCTTGCTGCCCCTACTGTCACTGGGAAAGGACACCGCAAGATTGAACCCAAAGCTAAGCACTTATCCCATTGCAAGAAAGATCAATCTAGTAGGCCAAACCAAACTAATAATTCAAAGAGACTTGCAAAGATAACCAATCATACATAAAAGAACTCAGAGAAGATTCAAATATTATTCATAGATAGACTTGATCATAAACCCACAATTCATCGATCTCAACAAACACACCACAAAAAGAAGATTACATTGAATAGTTCTCCACAAGAGAGGGGGAGAACATTGTATTGAGATCCAAAAAGAGAAAAGAAGCCATCTAGCTACTAACTATGGACCCGTAGGTCTGAGGTAAACTACTCACACTTCATCAGAGGGGCTATGGTGTTGATGTAGAAGCCATCCGCGATCGATGCCCCCTGCGGCGGAGCTCCGGAACAGGCCCCAAGATGGGATCTCGTGGATACAGAAAGTTGCGGCAGTGGAATTAGGGTTTTGGCTCCGTATCTGATCGTTTGGGGGTACGTAGGTATATATATATAGGAGGAAGGAGTACGTCGGTGGAGCAATAGGGGGCCCACGAGGGTGGAGGGCACGCCTGGGGGGGGGGGGTAGGCGCGCCCCCTACCTCGTGGCCTCCTCTTTTCTTTCTTGACGTAGGGTCCAAGTCTCCCAGGTCTTGTTCGTTGAGAAAATCACGTTCCCGAAGGTTTCATTCCGTTTGGACTCTGAGGGAGTCCTGGATTAGGGGGTGTCCGGATGGCCGGACTATACCTTCAGCCGGACTCCTGGACTATGAAGATACAAGATTGAAGACTTCGTCCCGTGTCCGGAAGGGACTTTCCTTGGCGTGGAAGGCAAGCTTGGCGATATGGATATGTAGATCTCCTACCATTGTAACTGACTTTGTGTAACCCTAACCCTCTCCGGTGTCTATATAAACCGGAGGGTTTTAGTCCGTAGGACAACATACAGAACAACAATCATACCATAGGCTAGCTTCTAGGGTTTAGCCTCTTCGATCTCGTGGTAGATCTACTCTTGTACTACCCATATCATCAATATTAATCAAGCAGGACGTAGGGTTTTACCTCCATCAAGAGGGCCCGAACCTGGGTAAAACTTCGTGTCCCTTGCCTCCTGTTACCATCCGGCCTAGACGCATAGTTCGGGACCCCCTACCCGAGATCTGCCGGTTTTGACACCGATATTGGTGCTTTCATTGAGAGTTCCTCTAAGGCATCGCCGTTATGCTTGATGGCTCCTACGATCATCAATAGCGATGCAGTCCAGGGAGAGACCTTCCTCCCCGGACAGATCTTCGTCTTCGGCGGCTTCGCACTGCGGGCCAATTCACTTGGCCATCTGGAGCAGATCGAAAGCTATGCCCCTGGCCGTCAGGTCAGATTTGGAAGTTTAAACTACACAACTGACATCCGTGGGGACTTGATCTTCGACGGATTCAAGGCACTGCCGAGCGCGCCGCACTGTCACGACGAGCATGATCTAGCTCTGCCGCCGAACAGTGCCCTGGAGGCCGCACCCGCATCGGCTTCGACCCTTAATTCGGAGCCAACTGCGCCGATCAAGGATGGGTGGTTGGACGCCGCCTCGGGGGCTGCGATCCCAACGGCGATCGAGCCAAACACCAGCCCCGCACTCCGCGAGACTCGTGACCCCAAGGAGCCGGAGTCTTCTCCGGACTCCGAACCCTCCGCGCCCCTGCCGATCAAATCCGATTGGGCGCCGATCATGGAGTTTTCCGCCGCGGACATCTTTCAGCACTCGCCTTTTGGCGATATTATGAAGACACTAAAGTCTCTCTCTTTATCAGGAGAGCCCTGGCCGGACTACTGTCAGCAAGGTTGGGATACGGACGATGAAGAAATTCAAAGCCCACCCACCACCCACTTTGTAGCCACTGTCGACGATTTAACCGACATGCTCGACTTCGACTCTGAAGACATCGACGGTATGGACGCCGATGAAGGAGATGATGAAGAACCAGCGCCTATTGGGCCCTGGAAAGCCACCTCGTCATATGACGTATACATGGTGGAAGCACCAAAAGATGACGACAAGGAGCGGAAGGACGCACCGAAGGCTTGTTCCCTCGAGAAGCAGTCAAAGCGGCGACGCAAGCGCCGCCCCAAATCCCGCCTCGACAGAAATAATGATCACACAGACCCAGCACTGGAGCAGGGCGAACCGCTGCCGGACAACGGCAATCCGGATAATCAAACCGAACAAACAAATTCTATCAAGGATAATGGTCCGGACGACATAACGCCGGACAGGCACCCGGAGCAGCAGAATGCCCATAAAAGGCTTGTTGCCACCGCGAGGAGTCTTAAAACGCAGAAGCAAAGGCTCAAGGCTGCGCAAGACACACTCCAAATCAGATGGAGTAAAATACTCAACACAACAGTGAGGTACGGCGACAATCGCCCCTCCAAGAGCTACCCAAAGCGGAAGCTGATACCTGAATTCGATGAGGAGGCCTCAGACCCCCCACAACCAAATATCAAGGCAGCCACCTGGCCGGATAGACGACACCTCTACCAACACAGAGCGGCATACAACGCCACTCACAATACAACACGCGACCCAGGAGAGGGCTCGCACCCAAAGGACGGCGCAACAAGATCCATCTATGGACCACGCAAGCGCGCCCCAGCATACAATGCAACACAACAAACATCCGAACAATGCGGTACACCCAGCTACAGGGGTGCCGCACACCCCCTATGTTTCACCGATGAGGTGCTGGACCATGAATTTCCAGAGGGATTCAAACCTGTAAACATAGAGACATATGACGGAACAACAAACCCTGGGGTCTGGATTGAGGACTACATCCTTCATATCCATATGGCTCGAGGAGATGATCTCCACGCCATCAAGTACTTACCCCTCAAGCTCAAAGGGCCAGCTCGTCACTGGCTTAAAGGCCTCCCCTAAAGCTGCATTGGAAGTTGGGAAGGGCTCGAAGACGCCTTTCGGGCAAATTTTCAAGGGACTTATGTCCGACCTCCGGATGCGGATGATTTGAGTCATATAACTCAACAGCCCGGAGAGTCAGCCCGAAAGCTTTGGAACAGGTTTCTTACTAAAAAGAACCAGATTGTCGACTGTCCGTACGCCGAAGCCTTGGCAGCTTTTAAGCATAGCGTCCGTGACGAATGGCTCGCCAGACACCTCAGCCAAAATAAGCCGAGAACGATGGCCACATTAACAAGCCTCATGACCCGCTTTTGCGCGGGTGAGGACAGCTGGCTAGCCAGATGCAGCACCAGCGACCCCAGTACATCTGAAGTTAGAGATGGAAACGGGAAATCACGGCGCAACAGCAATAACAAACACCGGAATAAAGAAGACAGCACGAAGGGCACGGCAGTAAACGCCGGATTCAAAAGCTCTCGGCCAGGTCAGCAAAAGCCGCCCACTAAAGGCACCAGGGATGAACTGTCCAGCCTCAACAAAATTCTGGACCAAGTATGTCAGATCCATAGTACCCCTGGTAAACCTGCTAATCATACCCACAGAGAATGTTGGGTCTTCAAGCAGTCCGGCAAGCTCAACGCCGTACACAAGGGGGAGGATACACCAAGTGAAGACGAGGACGAGCCTCCCAAGCAAGACACTGGGGAACAAAAGAAATTTCCACCAGAAGTCAAAACAGTAAATGTGTTACACGTGATCAAGGGAAAAAACAATGCGACACTCCCTGGAAAATATACCCAAGTGCCTGTCACCGCGAAGTCCTGCCACTGGTCGTCTCAACCGATCACTTTCGACCATCGCGATTACTCAGCAAGTATCCGACACGCAGGATGGGCTGCCCTGGTATTAGACCCAGTAATTGGCGGATATCACTTCACACGAGTCTTGATGGACGGTGGCAGCAATCTAAACCTAATATATCAGGATACAATCCGCGGGATGGGGTTAGACCCAACAAACATTCGCCATAACAATACTTCCTTTAAAGGAGTAACGCCAGGCCCAGGGGCTCGTTGTACGGGCTCCCTCCTACTACAAGTTATATTCGGCTCCCCCGATAACTTCCGTCGCGAGCATTTAACCTTCCATATCGCTCCGTTCCAAAGTGGCTATCAAGCACTGCTCAGACGTGAAGCTTTCGCTCGCTTTAATGCAATACCACACTATGCCTCCCTCACACTCAAGATGCCCGGTCCACGTGGCATCATTTCAGTGAACGGAAATATCAAGCGATCTCTGCGCGCCGAAGAGAGTGCGGCTGCCAAGGCGCCCGGACCAAATCAAGTCCGGCGCCGCTATTTATACCGAATAAATGGTCACACCCCTATTTGTCAATACAAGGGGCTCAACGCGTGCAGACAAGTGGAAATTTTTTCTCATCTTGAATTATACATGGTTTCTTTAAAAACTATCTTTTTGCACGACAACTTTTTAACCTAAATTCCTCTCTTTTATAGACGATCATCGTGCTACACCCGTCCAGGATACGGCACAACGGAGACACATGCGCAGACGTGCAGCAGGGACCCGCTCTAAGGATTCTTTTTAGATTAAGACCCTACGTAAACCTTTTTTACTGTCTCTTGTTGATACATGTCCACCGTTTAGAAGGATGCTGACGTCTTGGCATGTGGCCACGCCAGAACAATGCACGTACCTGGACACAAGGGGCTTCTTACAAAGGCCATTATTTAGGCCCGGTTTATACCACAAAGACCGAATACCTTAGGGAGTGTTCGGTGTCGCGAGTTTGGCCCTATATGCATCAGCTCCGAATCATTGTCTTTGGTCAAATGTTGGGTTTGCCCGGCTCCTGTGTTTTGGTGCCTTACATTCCGCTTTACCGGCTAAGGTAGCACCAGGAGAACTACTGCGATTGTGCCCTGGTTCATCCAAACGAGCACCTCAGTAGAGAAAGCCGAAAACTGACTGTCATGATATAGCGTGAGACTGGTCAACCACTCGATGACCTATTGGAATGTTAGAATTCCTCCGCCTTAATGAAGGGCCGTTTTCTGGTCAGGCATGTACGCACCCCGGGATCGGGAGAGTGCGGAGCCACCAGGGGCTATCTAGTAGCCCCACTGTCAAACTCCTATGGCTAAGTGAAAGTGCTAAAGCATTATAGTCTGGTTGCCTCGCTCGCTCCGCTATCACCTCATAGGACCAAGACGTTGGGTTAAGTGTGAACGCGTGTTTTTTGCGAGCACCTCCCCATTATATGCGTGGGGGTTGAAGCCGACGGCTGTAATCTTTCAGGTTATACACATGTATACATAAACGGCCGCCCAAGAGGCATCATATTACTTCCAGGCAAAAGTATAAAAATAGCCTTATAAAAAATTTATAAAAGCATTTTGCTTACAATGAGATTACATATGACTCAAACATAATATTTTTTGAGCACTGGGTCTCTATCAAACGAGCACCCTCAAGAACTTCTTCAAAGTAGTGCTCAGCAGCCATTCGGCCTATGGCCGAATCCCGCACTGCAACAGTGGTAGCATCCATCTCCGCCCAGTATGCTTTAACACGGGCAAAGGCCATCCTTGAGCCCTCAATGCACGCCGACCTCTTCATCGCATCAATGCGTGGCACCACGTCAAGGAGCTGCTGCACCAAGCTGAAATAGCTGTTCGGTTTTGGCCTTTCCGGCCATAGCTGATCCACAATAGGCCTCATGGCGAGTCCGGACAACCTATTCAGTTCGGCCCATTCGGCTAATTGGCCAGTCAATGAAAGCGGACACTCGGGAGAATGGAATTGTGTCCAAAACAGCTGGTCCACTTCACGGTCCGTCTGACCCTGGAAGTACTTGGCCACATCGGCAGCGCTCGCCACCAAATCCATATACACATCCTCCGAACTCCACAGCCGATCCAGAGAGGCATATCGTGGATCTCCGAACTTCCTCCGCAACATAAAGGATTTCCCAGCTACAATATCCCCGGCTTCCCGCAGCTCCTCCTTCTTCACCCTCATAGCAGAGCGGATGTCTTTTTTCGTCGCAACAGCCTTCTCAAGGTCCGATGCCTTCGCTAGGTTTTCCTTTTCAAGAACCCGGCAACAGTCGGCGGCGGCTTTTAATTCTATGGCCATCTTGGCCATCTTATCTCGGCTCTCGCCATGCGCGGCCTTCTCGGCCTTCAACTCTTCGGCCGCCTTCAAAGCAACCGCTTTACTAAACCTCGCTTGTTCCTTGGCTCGGGCAAGTTCTGCCTGCAAGGCTTCAACAATGGCAGCTCCATCTGCAGTCACAACATATCAAAGATGCTGGCATCATGCTGCTCTTACTATGTGGCGTTTACCAGATAATGACACTTACCCTGTGCCTCGTCAAGCCTTTTGTTAACAAGCTCGATGTCGGCGTCCGCCGCATCCAACTGCCGTTTTAAATGGGCAGACTCGCTAGTCCGGCTAGCCACCGGAACTTCCATCACCTGCACATAGAGGCAGTATGGTTATTACCTAGGAATATGATCCTCTGTTCGTCGTCGTTTCCGATGACAACCAGAGTCTCAGGGGCTACTATCTACATAGGGCACACCTAGCATGTGCAGGACTATCATACATTATTTTACATACCTCAAAGCCTGTCAGTAGACTCATAAAAGCTTCATGTAATCCGCTTTCAGCGGACGAGATTCTCTCCATCACCGTATTCATCAGCACACGGTGTTCATCTGAGATGGCCACTCGCCCCACCAACTCCCTCAGAACATCCGATCGCACACCAGATGGTGCCGGACTCTTTTGTCCGCTCTCTTCGGGAGCCGGACACTGGGAGCTTCAGGGGTCAATGGGATTATCTTTTGGCCTCACTGGACTCGGAGAGGCCCTCCGCGACGACACTTCGGGGTCGCCCGCTTCCGGAGCGGAGGAGTCCAGAGGAGGCATTTCGCTCTCCATCATCTCTGGAAGAAGATCCCCCGAAGACGAGCTCATTTGAGAGGGGCTAAGGCCCGAACTGCAAAGATATATGTGGTGGTTATTTTCTCAGAAGAAAATATGGTATACCTGTACTATTAAAGTATTTCGGGTCACTTACAACTCGCTAGAGAATTGATCCCCCCGCGGACTTTGTGCGGCAAAGGCACCCCCCAAGGTAGGACCCTCTGTGGGAGACTTCTTCTCCCATTTGGAAGCTTCGGCTTCCGAATCCCCGGGTGTAGTCCTTTTCCTCCTCCGGTCGTCTTCCTTCATGGGGATGCTCGCTCCCTCGGTTAGAATGGGCAGCGTTGGGGGCCCGCGTCCGCCCGTATTATCATCCCCAGTATCTTCCTTCAAGGGCTCCGGGCAAGGTGCGACCTGGAGCATCTTTTCCAATACCGGATTGTCCAAACCCTCAGGGAGGGGGGCCGAACACCGAATCAACTTCGCCTTTGTTAGCTAGTCCTGGGCAAAAAGCAAACTCTCAGAAATAACTTCGTAACAAATGAGAGATAGTATGTTCGGCCGGAAGATTCCTTACCTATTCGGCGACGCGGTTACTGCTCAGGCCCACGTCCTCGGTGATTTCCGGACACTCTACCTGAGGTCCGAAGAATGACTTGTACATCTCCTCGTGCGTCAGGCCGAGGAAATTTTGAATGACATGCGGTCCCTCGGGATTGAACTCTCACAAGCGAAGGGGCCGGCGTTTGCAAGGTTGGACTTGACGAACCAGCATAACTTGCATTACCGCAACCAAACTAAAATCTCCCTTGAAGAGATCTCGAATGCGGATTTGCAGTATAGGCACGTCCTTGGCTGGACCCCAGCTCAGACCTCTGCTGATCCATGACATCAGTTGTGCTGGAGGGCCCGAGCGGAAAACAGGGGCGGCCACACACTTGGCACTTCTAGGAGCCATGATGTAGAACCACTCCTGTTGCCACAATTCAGACACCTCTAGAATGGAACCTTTGGGCCATGGAGCTCCCATCATCTTGCATATTGAGGCACCTCCACACGCTGCATGTTGCCCCTCGATCATCTTCGACTTTACTTCAAAGGTCTTGAGCCACAGGCCAAAGTGAGGGGTAACCCGGAGGAAGGTCTCACACACGACAATAAATGTCGTAATATGAAGAAAGGAGTCCAGAGCTAGATCATGGAAATCTAGCCCGTAATAAAACATCAAACCCCTGACGAAAGGATCCAGAGCAAGGCCTAGACCTCAGAGGAAGTGGGAGACGAACACGATGTTCTCGTTGGGTTCTAGGGAGGGGACGGCCTGCCCTCGGGCAGGCAGCCGATGCAAAACCTCGGCGGTCAGATATCTGGCCTCCCTCAACTTTTTGATGTCTTCTTCCGTGACGGAGGAAGGCACCCATCGGCCTTGAAGGCTAGATCCGGACATGATTGAAGGTACGGAGCACCTGACCTGAACTTTAGGTGTTTGAGCTTGAGGTGGGGGAAGGATTCGATTGAGCACGGGAGGGAAAAAATAAAAGCCTTGTCCCTTTATAAAGAGGGTGAATATCAAGCGTCCTCTCTGTGGCCGTTTGGACTTGCCTATAGTCTAGGAGTCCTAGAAGCGGTTGGGTTACCCACGCCCGTATTGATGAGAATCCCGGAATAAGGGGACAAGATCTCTGCTTTAACAAGACGTGCCAAGGAAACCGCCTCGCATGACGCGCTGAGGTGCGATAATAAAATGATTCAAGTAAAGGCTTGGCCGTGGTGCGTCACACTATGGAATACGTCAGCAGGTTAGATTTGTGTGAATATTATTCTCTCTATGGCAATATGTGGAAACTTATTTTGCAGAGCCGGACACTGTCTTTGTGTTCAAAATCTTCTATGAAGTACTTGGAGGAGGAACCCGCCTTGCAATGCCGAAGACAATCTGCGCGCCGGACTCGTCGTCATTGAAGCCTGGTTCAGGGGCTACTAAGGGAGTCCTAGATTAGGGGGTGTCCGGATGGCCGGACTATACCTTCAGCCGGACTCCTGGACTATGAAGATACAAGATTGAAGACTTCGTCCCGTGTCCGAAAGGGACTTTCCTTGGCGTGGAAGGCAAGCTTGGCGATACGGATATGTAGATCTCCTACCATTGTAACCGACTTTGTGTAACCCTAACCCTCTCCGGTGTCTATATAAACCAGAGGGTTTTAGTCTGTAGGACAACATACAGAACAACAATCATACCATAGGCTAGCTTCTAGGGTTTAGCCTCTCCGATCTCGTGGTAGATCTACTCTTGTACTACCCATATCATCAATATTAATCAAGCAGGACGTAGGGTTTTACCTCCATCAAGAGGGCCCGAACCTGGGTAAAACTTCATGTCCCTTGCCTCCTGTTACCATCCGGCCTAGACGCACAGTTCGGGACCCCCTACCCGAGATCCGCCAGTTTTGACACCGACAGACTCCGTTTGATATTCCTTTTCTTCGAAACCCTAAAACAGGCAAAAAACAACAATTCTGGGCTGGGCCTCCAGTTAATAGGTTAGTCCCAAAAATAATATAAAAGTGGATAATATAGCCCAATAATGTCCAAAACAGTATATAATATAGCATGGAGCAATCAAAAATTATAGTTACGTTGGAGACGTATCAAGCATCCCCAAGCTTAATTCCTGCTCGTCCTCGAGTAGGTAAATGATAAAAACAGAATTTTTGATGCAGAGTGCTACTTGGCATAATTTTAATGTAATTCTTCTTAATTGTGGTATGAATATTCAGATCCGAAAGATTCAAGACAAAAGTTCATATTGACATAAAAATAATAATACTTCAAGCATACTAACTAAGCAATTATGTCTTCTCAAAATAACATGGCCAAAGAAAGTTCATCCCTACAAAATCATATGGTTTAGTCATGTTTCATTTTCGTCACACAAGAATGCTCTCATCATGCACAACCCCGATGACAAGCCAAGCAATTGTTTCATACTTTAGTAATCTCAAACCTATAAACTTTCACGGAATATATGAGCGTGAGCCATGGACATAGCACTATGGGTGGAATAGAATATAATGAGGGGGGTTATGCGGAGAAGGCAAAAAAGAAGAAAGTCTCACATCAACGAGGCTAATCAATGGGCTATGGAGATGCCCACCGATTGATGTTAATGCAAAGGAGTAGGGATTGCCATGCAACAGATGCAGTAGAGCTATAAATGTATGAAAGCTCAACAAAAGAAACTAGTGGGTGTGCATCCAACTTTCTTGCTCACGAAGAC
The DNA here is from genome assembly GCF_018294505.1 of Triticum aestivum. NCBI lineage: Eukaryota > Viridiplantae > Streptophyta > Magnoliopsida > Poales > Poaceae > Triticum > Triticum aestivum. Next base: position 110,775,191 of record NC_057794.1, on the reverse strand, counting down.
CTAGGGCACTTGAGGAGGCCCATTGTTGGAATATACAAGCCAAGATCTATAATGAAAAATTCCCACTAGTATATGAAAGTGACAAAACAAGAGACTCTCTAACATGAAGATTAAGGTGCTACTTTGAAGCACAAGTGTGGCAAAGGATAGTAACATTGTCCCTTCTCTCTTTTTCTCTCATTTTTTTTCTTTTTTTGGGCCTTCTCTTTTTATGGCCTTTCTCTCTTCTTTTATTCCTCACTTGGGACAATGCTCTAGGAAATGATGATCATCACACTTCTATTTATTTACAACTCAATGATTACAACTCGATACTAGAACAAAAGATGACTCTATATGAATGCCTCCGACGGTGTATCAAGATATGAAATGGACCAAGAGTGACATGTATGAAAGAATTATGAACGGTGGCTTTTCCACAAATACTATGTCAACTACATGATCATGCTAAGCAATATGACAATAATGAATGTGTCATGATGAACGGAGTGATGGAAAGTTGCATGGCAATATATCTCGGAATGGCTATGGAAATGCCATAATAGGTAGGCATGGTGGCTGTTTTGAGGAAGATATAAGGAGGTTTATGTGTGAAAGAGCATATCATATTATGGGATTTGGATGCACCAGTGAAGTTTGCGCCAACTCTCAATGTGAGAAAGGGCAATGCACGGTACCGAAGAGGCTAGCAAGGATGGAAGGGTGAGAGTGCGTATAATCCATGGACTCAACACTAGTCATAAAGAACTCACATACTTATTGCAAAAATATACAAGTCATCAAAAACCTCGGTACTATGCGCATGCTCCTAGGGGTATAGATTGGTAGGAAAAGACCATCACTCGTCCCCGACCGCCACTCATAAGGAAGACAATCAAATAACACCTCATGTTTCAAAGTTGTTGCATAACGTTTACCATACGTGCATGCTACGGGACTTGGAAACTTTAACACAAGTATTTCTAAATTTCACAACTACTCAACTAGCACGACTTTGATATTATTACCTCCATATCTCAAATCAATCATCAAGCATCAAACTTATCTTAGTATTCAAAACACTCTTAAGAAAATTTTACTAATCTTGAACACCTAGCATATTAGGATTTTAAGCAAATTACCATGCTATTAAGACTCTAAAAATAATCTAAGTGAAGCATGAGAGATCAATAGTTTCTATAAAAAAATCCACCACCGTGCTCTAAAAGATATAAGTGAAGTACTAGAGCAAAACTATATAACTCAAAAGATATAAGCGAAGCACATAGAGTATTCTAACAAATTCCAAATCATGTATGGCTCTCTCAAAAGGTGTGTACAGAAAGGATGGTTGTGGTAAACTAACAACCAAATTGTCAAATCATACAAGACGCTCCAAGTAAAACACATATCATGTGGCGAATAAAAATATAGCTCCAAGTAAAGTTACCGATAGAAGTAGACGAAAGAGGGGATGCCTTCCGGGGCATCCCCAAGCTTTGGCTTTTAGGTGTCCTTAGATTATCTTGGGGGTGCCATGGGCATCCCCAAGCTTAGGCTCTTGCCACTCCTTGTTCCATAATCCATCAAATCTTTACCCAAAACTTGAAAACTTCACAACACAAAACTTAAATTAGAAAATCTCGTGAGCTCCGTTAGCGAAAGAAAATAAAAGACCACTTCAAGGTACTGTAATGAACTCATTCTTTATTTATATTGGTGTTATACCTACTTTATTCCAACTTCTATATGGTTTATAAACTATTTTACTAGCCAGAGATTCATCAAAATAAGCAAACAACACACGAAAAACAGAATCTGTCAAAAACAGAACAGTCTGTAGTAATCTGTAGCTAGCGCAAGATATGGAACCCCAAAAATTCTATAATAAATTTATGAACGTGAGGAATTTATCTATTAATCATCTTAAAAAGAATTAACTAAATATCACTTTCCAAATAAAAATGACAGCAGTTCTCGTGAGCTCTAAAGTTTCTGTTTTTTACAGCAAGTTCAACAAGACTTTCCCCAAGTCTTCCCAACGGTTCTACTTGGCACAAACACTAATTAAACACAAAAAACACAACCAAAACAGAGGCTAGATAAATTATTTATTACTAAACAGGAGCAAAAAGCAAGGAATAAAAATAAAATTGGGTTGCCTCCCAACAAGCGCTATCGTTTAACGCCCCTAGCTAGGCATAACAAGCAAGGATAGATCTAGGTATTGCCATCTTTAGTAGGCAATCCATAAGTGGCTCTCATAATAGATTCATAAGGTAATTTAATTTTATTTCTAGGAAAGTGTTCCATGCCTTTCCTTAATGGAAATTGGAATCTAATATTTCCTTCCTTCATATCAATAATTGCACCAATTGTTCTAAGGAAAGGTCTACGAAGAATAATAGGACATGAAGGATTGAAATCTATGTCAAGAACAATAAAATCTACGGGCACATAATTACTATTTGCAACAATAAGAACATCATTAATTCTTCCCATAGGTTTCTTAATAGTGGAATTCGCAAGGTGCAAGTTTAGAGAGCAATCATCAAAATCACGGAAACCTAACAAATCACACAAAGTCTTTGGAATCGTGGAAATACTGCACCCAAATCACATAAAGCATAGCATTCATGATCTTTAATTTTAATTTTAATAGTTGGTCCCCACTCATCATAAAGTTTTCTAGGGATAGAAACTTCCAATTCAAGTTTTTCTTCATAAGTTTGCATCAAGGCATCCACGATATGTTTAGTAAACGCTTTATTTTGACTATAAGCGTGAGGAGAATTTAGCACGGATTGCAACAAGGAAATACAATCAATCCAAGAGAAATTTTCATAGTTAAATTCCTTGAAATCCATAATAGTGGGTTTAGCAACATCTAGGGTTTTAATTTCTTCAATCTCACTTTTATCAAATTTAGCATCAAGATCAACAAATTCTGAATTCTTGGAACGCCTAGGTAAAGGTGGATCATATTCAGTCCCATAATTATCAAGATTCATATTGCAAAAAAAGATTTAATAGGGGACACATCAATAACTTTTAGATCTTCATCTTTATTTTCATAGGAACTAGAAGAACACGCTCTTATAAAGGCATCTTTCTTAGCACGCATCCTAGCGGTTATTTCTTTGCACTCATCAATGGAAATTCTCATGGCTTTGAGAGACTCATTGATATCATGCTTAGGTGGAATAGATCTAAGTTTCAAAGAATCAAACATCAAGAGAAATTCTATCAACGCTCCTAGCCAAATCATCAATCTTAAGCAATTTTTCTTCAATCATAGCATTAAAATTCTTTTGCGAAGTAATAAATTCTTTAATATTAGATTCAAAATCAGAGGGCATCTTATTATAATTTCCATAAGAATTGTTGTACGAATTACCACAATTATTAGAGGGATTACTAGGATAAGGCCTAGGGTTGAAATTTCCTCTATACGCGTTGTTACCAAAATTGTTCCTACCAAAAAGATTCACATCCATAGATTCATTATTATTCTCAATCGAAGTAGACAAGGGCATATCATTAGGATAAGAAGAAACACTCTTATTAGAAAATAATTTCATAAGTTCATCCATCTTTCCACTCAAAACATCAATTTCTTCTATCGCATGCACCTTTTTATTAGTAGATCTTTTAGTATGCCATTGAGAATATTAACCATAATATTATCTATGAGTTTAGTAGCATCTCCTAAAGTGATTTCCATAAAAGTGCCTCCCGTGGCCAAATCTAAAAGATTTCTAGAAGCAAAATTCAATCCGACATAAAAATTCTGAACAATCATCCACAAATTTAAACCATGAGTAGGGCAATTACATATCATTAATTTCATTCTCTCCCAAGCTTGTGCAACATGTTCATGATCAAGTTGCTTAAAATTCATAATATCGTTTCTAAGAGAGATGATCTTAGCGGGAGGAAAATACTTAGAGATAAAAGCATCTTTGCACTTATTCCATGAATCAATACTATTTTTAGGCAAAGACGAAAACCAAGCTTTAGCACGATCTCTAAGCGAAAAAGGAAATAGCTTCAATTTAACAATATCATTATCCACATCTTTCTTCTTTTGCATGTCACACAAATCAACGAAGCTATTTAGATGGGTAGCGGCATCTTCACTAGGAAGGCCGGAAAACGGATCTTTCATGACAAGATTCAGCAAAGCAGCATTCATTTCACAAGATTCAGCATCGGTAAGAGGAGCAATCGGAGTGCTAATAAAATCATTGTTGTTGGTATTGGTGAAGTTACACTATTTAGTATTATCTTGAGCCATCGTGACAAGCAAGCAAACTAACACACAAGCAAACAAAAAACAAGCGGGCAAAAGGAGGCAAATAGAGAAAAGGAGGGGGGATAGAGAGAGAGGGCAAATAAAACGGCAAGGGTGAAGTGGGGGAGAGTAAAACGAGAGGCAAATGGCAAATAATGTAATGCGGGAGATAAGGGTATGTGATGGGTACTTGGTATGTTGACTTTTGCGTAGACCTCCCCGGCAACGGCGCCAGAAATCCTTCTTGCTACCTCTTGAGCACTGCGTTGGTTTTCCCCGAAGAGGAAGGGATGATGCAGCAAAGTAGCGTAAGTATTTCCCTCAGTTTTTGAGAACCAAGGTATCAATCCATTAGGAGGCTACGCGCGAGTCCCTCGTACCTGCACAAAACAAATAAATCCTCGCAACCAACGCAAATAGGGGTTGTCAATCCCAATAAGGCCACTTACGAGAGTGAGATCTGATAGATATGATAAGATAATATTTTTGGTATTTTTGTGACAAAGATGCAAAGTAAAATAAAGGCAAATTAAATAGCAAAGGAAATAACTAAGTAGTAGGAGATTAATATGATGAAGATAGACCCGGGGGCCATAGGTTTCACTAGTGGCTTCTCTCGAGAGCATAAGTATTCTACGGTGGGTGAACAAATTACTGTTGAGCAATTGACAGAATTGCGCATAGTTATGAGAAAATCTAGGTATGATCATGTATATAGGCATCACGTCCGAGACAAGTAGACCGACTCCTGCTTGCATCTACTATTATTACTCCACTCATCGACCGCTATCCAGCATGCATCTAGAGTATTAAGTTAAAAACAGAGTAACGCCTTAAGCAAGATGACATGATGTAGAGGGATAGACTCATGCAATATGAAGAAAACCCCATCTTGTTAGCCTTGATGGCAACAATACAATAAGTGCCTTGCTGCCCCTACTGTCACTGGGAAAGGACATCACAAGATTGAACCCAAAGCTAAGCACTTCTCCCATTGCAAGAAAGATCAATCTAGTAAGCCAAACCAAACTGATAATTCGAAGAGACTTGCAAAGATAACCAATCATACATAAAATAATTCAGAGAAGATTCAAATATTATTCATAGATAGACTTGATCATAAACCCACAATTCATCGATCTCAACAAACACACCGCAAAAATAAGATTACGTCGAATAGTTCTCCACAAGAGAGGGGGAGAACATTGTATTGAGATCCAAAAAGAGAGAAGAAGCCATCTAGCTACTAACTATGGACCCGTAGGTCTGAGGTAAACTACTCACACTTCATCGAATGGGCTATGGTGTTGATGTAGAAGCCCTCCGTGATTGATGCCCCCTCCGGCGGAGCTCCGGAACAGGCCCCAAGATGGGATCTCGTGGATACAGAAAGTTGCGGCGGTGGAATTAGGGTTTTGGCTCCGTATCTAATCGGTTGGGGTACGTAGGTATATATAGGAGGAAGGAGTACGTCGGTGGAGCAACAGGGGGCCCACGAGGGTGGAGGGCGCGCCTGAGGGGGGGGGGGTAGGCGCGCCCCCTACCTCGTGGCCTCCTCTTTTCTTTCTTGACGTAGGGTCCAAGTCTCCCGGGTCTTGTTCGTTGAGAAAATCATGTTCCCGAAGGTTTCATTCCGTTTGATATTCCTTTTCTTCGAAACCCTATGTTACGCCCCGAGATCGTTGCGCCAGGTGTCTTCCAGTTATTCGTTGTTGTTGCCTCGTCATTTGCTTGCGTGTTGCATCTTGCCATGTCATCATGTGCATTGCATCATCATGTTTTTCCATACTTGCATCCGTCCCGGCCTCCTCGTTCTCTCCGTTGTCCGTCCTGAGCCCAGACACACTTGCACGCGCCCGCGGCATGTCCGAAATATTATTTTACAATTGGCCTGAAAATGTTCTCGGAATGGGTTGAAAGTTGGTGTGTGGTCTTATTATAGTGTAGATAGACCGCCTGTCAAGTTTCATCGCATTTGGAGTTCGTTTGATAGCCCAACCATTAAACTATAATGACATTATAGCCAGTCTAATGTCGGATGTTTTCGGTCTCTGGAAACAGTCGCCGGGTCTCTCTCTCTTCTCTTCTCTCAGCCCAAAGGTTTCAGCACAGTCCGCTACCAACCCCCTCCTTACACAGTGCATCGGCCCCTCGCGCGCGTCCGAGAGTTATCCCGGATCCGAACCGGACAGTCGTCACCGTTGGATCCGGATCATCCCCAAACGTCTACAAAACATCTCCGTTTTGTTAATTGGGGCCCCTAACCTATGTATTCGCGACCATCCGATTGCGATCGTAGGGACGTGTTAGCCTCTACCCTAAATCCCTTTGCTTATAAATAGTAGCCAACCCTAAAATCTAGGGGATTTGTCCCTGCCACTGCCGCCGCACTATCTCCCACCTCGGGATCCTCCCCGAATCCAAAATCCCTCCTCGATTTTTCCAACCGGACCAACCCCCCCTCGTCGCCGCCAAATTCAACCCGCAGGAAGCTAGCCACAACCTCCTCCTGATCCACCCCTGTCAAGCTGCCATCGCCCTCCTCCTCTCCTTCCATGTCTCCTTTTTTCTCTCGTTCTCTCATGATCTCTCTCTCTCTCTCTCTCTCTCTCTCTCTCTCTCTCTCTCTCTCTCTCTCTCTCTCTCTCTCCTTCACAGGAGCTTCAACTGACTCCATGGCTGACAGCCTCCTCAAGCCCTGTGCCACCACGCACCTCCCTGGACCGATTCCGGTCGACCTGCGCCGCCTCCATCCATTTCGGTCGCCTCCATCTTCCCGGAGCGTCAAGTTCGCAGCCGCCACTCCTCTGCATCTCGCCTCCGCCTCCCCTGTTTCTGCGAGCGCCCATGGACGAGGGACGAGCCCCTGACTCCTCGCCTCCCTGACTCGAACTGGCCCGAACCCGCCATCTCTGATGCCTCCTCGTCGGATCCCACATGTCAAGTCCGTCGGCCGCTGCTGTCTTCCCGGCGATCCGCGTGCGCACCCCTGCCTCCTCTGCATCACGTCGGTGCGCCTGATCTCTTTGTTAGGTTGTTCTCCTTACTTCTGCGTGCGAGGACGACCAGCGCCAAGTCCCTGCGCCCCGATCTCGTCCCTGCCTTCGTTGACCGCGCCAGCTCCCCTGCATCGCTCAGTCCCTGCTTCAGGAACGAGACGACGAGCGCACCAGCGAGGCCAGTTGACCGCGTCATTGTCTCCAGATCCAGGCCCAGCTGCCCCTGCAGGCCTCCCCTCTCCACAGTTCTGGGCCACGGCCCATGGTGAGGACGCGTCCAGCCCCTCCCTTGTTCCATACATTTGAGTTGCTTCAATGTCAAGTGTTGATTCCATACCTTCCCCAAATGGTGTTTTCATACTCCGATGTGGATACTAATCCTTCTTGATAATCGAGATTGCCATGTCAATCATTTTTCAACCGGTGTGCTTCTCTTCAAGTGGATCTGATCATCTCAACATCCGCAAGATCAACTCAAGTGTTCTCAATATTTATTGTTTCATCCATCTCCAAGTTTCCTTTGTTTTCCCACCCGCCCACCCTTGTTTCTTCGAGGACTCGGATATCTTAATCAAGTATCCATCGTATGGATGTCAAGCCTTTCCATTCTTTTTAACTAATGTTCTTATCCGGCGATTCTCAGAAAGATACTAAAGGAGCTTCTAGTTTATCATTCTTCGTTCTCTTTTCTTCTCCGGTGGAACCAATTCAAGCTTTCGAGGTTGATCATATTCTTTTCCGTATTTCAAATGCCTTCTCATACCGTTGCACCTCATAATAATTCACTTCTCGTTATTCTATTATTTTGGAGTGCTGAAGATATCTCGAAGATTCATGTTTCCACTCTGCTTTCATTCAAACTCTTTCGAGGAGGTTATCTCTTTCAAGCCATTTAAATCAACCGGTGCAATCTCCTTTTCTAGTAATCATTCTACGGTGCTTCTTTTGAGTGGGCCCTAACCCATAGGTTTTTTACCAGGATCTTACCTGAATCTTCTAATTTTCCCGGAGCTATCCTCAAATTTCTTATCGAAATTTGACGTAAGAGTGATTCATCATCAGTCATATGTATTTCTCCAAGATCTTTCAAATTCTTTTCATCGTTCGTTCAACCTTTCTAATTTTCATCCCGGAGTATCTCAACAATTTGGTGGTGTTTCTCGTCGTCATTCTCATCATTTGAAGACCGAGGAAGAGTTTTCCACCATATCTTGCTCCATTCTCTTCGAGATTCATGGTGCTAGCCTTATGACATCCTCTCATAATTGTTTTGATCGTGAGAATTCTTTTCACCAATTCGGAGCATTTCATGAGTTGTTTTCTATTTCTTTCCTCCGAAGGCCATCTTTTCAAATATTATTCATTCCAGCTTTCAGCTCTCGTTCTCCAAATCTTACCGGTGCATCGATCAAATATCCTCTAATCAATTCATGATCTCTTCGCTCTCATGTATCTAAATCCTAGCAAGCATCTTCGTTCATTTGCTAATTTTACCCTATGTTTCTTTATCTTTTCTTCGGCCATTTTAATTCTTACGGTGGTTCATTCAAGATTCTATTCCTTCGTTTATCATATCAATTCATTCGTTGTTTCAACCCTACCGGTGGTTCGTTGGAGACCTTCCCAAGTTGACGCTATATCTATCTTAATCCTTTCTATGAGAATAAGTAGTATGCCAAATCCGCTGCTTCATCAATTTAAATTGGTGAAGGATACGCATAACGTAATTCTTATTCTTGCTTCATCCAAGTGATTAATTCCTTATTCTGGAGGCTCATAAAATTCTTGGTTTCATTTGTTTCATCTTTCTTTTCCGGAGTTCCAAGATTTTCCCCATTATCTCGTCGCGAGGCTCCTTCTAAATTATCGCAAGGCTTCACCTTGTGTTTTCAACTTCTCTTTCTTTTCGTTTGATCAGTATTTTGTTACCGGAGTTCTTCGAGAGTTTCTTCATGGTGGCTCATCAAGGAGTTAATTCATTCTCGAAGTGTCCATTGACACTTCTTTTCAAAGGAGCTCAATCTTTCTTCATCTTGCAATCCGGAGTGCAATTCTTTCTACCGTATCATTGGAGGTGGTATTATTTCATTCTTGATAATCTGAGTCCATGTTTCATGATTCACATGTTGTTAAGAATGAGGTATTTTAAATCCATCAATCTCCTCTTTGGAGTTATCTTGTGTCATGTTTCACCTAAAGCCTTACCTAAGGATTGTTGCTATCTGTGGTGCTTATCAATGATCCTAGTCATTCATTTATCCTCCCAGTGAGACAAGTTTCTCGTCTCCTTGTTCACATCAATCCAATCTATCGTTTCCATTAGTGCAAGAATTTCACCTCATAGCTTTGAGATGTTTTCTATAAGTCCACTACAACTTTGTTCTTTTCGTTGTTGGTTTTCCAACAACTCCGTTTAACCCTTCTCATAAAGATGCCTTTTCAAGCTCTTTTGTAGCAGAAGTTGGCATTTTCTTCTACATTCTTTTGTCTCAATTATCTTTATTCTATTCTTTCTCTCGGAGCTCTAGTGATGTTGCTCTTTTCACTCCTCATCTCGGTTTGTCAAGTTCATGTTCAATTTCTTCCATTTACAGTCGAAGTGCTGTCCAAATTATATCAGTCTTTTTTCCTTCTCTATCTTGTTTAACCGGAGTGTCGTGTCCACTTCTCAAGTTCTTTTCATCGTATCAAGTCTTGCATAATTTCTCAACCGGAATGCTGCTCAAAGTTGTTCTTCCTTGTCCCTCTTTTCTAATGGAGTGTTTTCAACTTCGTTCATCTCCGTTGTATTCTTTTCTCGAAATGGCTTAACCTTTTCAAGGTTCGTGGTTTCACTCGTTTGTCAAAGAAGCAACTTAGTTTTACCACTTATCTTCCTCCTCCGTTTTCCCCCTCCGGTGCCATTCTAGATCTCGGGACGAGATCCTCTCGTGGTGGTGGAGTGTTGTGACGCCCCGAGACCATTGCGCCAGGTGTCTTCTAGTTATTCGCTGTTGTTGCCTCGTCATTTGCTTGCGTGTTGCATCTTGCCATGTCATCATGTGCATTGCATCATCATGTTTTTCGATACTTGCATCCGTCCCGGCCTCCTCGTTCTCTCCCTTGTCTGTCCTGAGCCCAGACACACTTGCACGCGCCCGCGGCATGTCCGAAATATTATTTTACAAGTGGCCGGAAAATGTTCTCGGAATGGGTTGAAAGTTGGCGTGTGGTATTATTATAGTGTAGATAGACCGCCTGTCAAGTTTCATCGCATTCGGAGTTCGTTTGATAGCCCAACCGTTAAACTATAGCGGCATTATAGCCGGTCTAACATCGGACATTTTCGGTCTCCGGAAACAGTCGCCGGGTCTCTCTCTCTTCTCTTCTCTCAGCCCAAAGCTTTCTGCACAGTCCACTACCAACCCCCTCCTTGCACAGTGCATCGGCCCCTCGCGCGCGTCCAAGAGCTGTCCCGGATCCGAACCGAACAGTCGTCACCGCTGGATCCGGATCATCCCCAAACGTCTACAAAACATCTCCGTTTTGTTAATTGGGGCCCCTAACCTATGTATTCGCGACCATCCGATTGCGATCGTAGGGACATGTTAGCCTCTACCTAAATCCCTTTGCTTATAAATAGTAGCCAACCCTAAAATCTAGGGGATTTGTCCCTGCCGCCGCCGCCGCACTATCCCCCACCTCGGGATCCTCCCCGAATCCAAAATCCCTGCTCGATTTTTCCAACCGGACCAACCCCCCTCGTCGCCGCCAAATTCAACCCGCAGGCAGCCAGCCACAACCTCCTCCTGATCCACCCCTGTCAAGCTGCCATCGCCCTCCTCCTCTCCTTCCATGTCACCTTTTTTCTCTCGTTCTCTCATGATCTCTCTCTCTCTCTCTCTCTCTCTCTCTTCTTCACAGGAGCTTTGCCTGACTCCATGGCCGACAGCCTCCTCAAGCCCTGCGCCACCACGCACCTCCCTGGACCGATTCCGGTCGACCTGCGCCGCCTCCATCCATTTCGGTCGCCTCCATCTTCCCGGAGTGTCAAGTTCGCTGCCGCCACTCCTCTGCATCTCGCCTCCGCCTCCCCTGTTTCTGCGAGCGCCCGTGGACGAGGGACGAGCCCCTGCCTCCTCGCCTCCCCGACTCGAACTGGCCCGAACCAGCCATCTCTGATGCCTCCTCGCCGGATCCCACACGTTAAGTCCGTCGGCCGCTACTGTCTTCCCGGCGATCCGCGTGCGCACCCCTGCCTCCTCTGCATCGCGTCAGTGCGCCTGATCTCTTCGTCAGGCTGTTCTCCTTACTTCTGCGTGCGAGGACGACCAGCGCCAAGTCCCTGCGCCCCGTTCTCGTCCCTGCCTTCGTTGACCGCGCCAGCTCCCTTGCATCGCTCAGTCCCTGCTTCAGGAACGAGACGACGAGCGCACCAGCGAGGCCAGTTGACCGTGTCGTTGTCTCCAGATCCAGGCCCAGCTGCCCCTGCAGGCCTCCCCTCTCCACAGTTCTGGGCCACGGCCCATGGTGAGGACGCGTCCAGCCCCTCCCCTGTTCCTGTTGGGCCGGCCAGATTCAGCCAGCTAGTTTTTTTCCTGGTCCTGCGAATTTTGTCTATTTTCCCGAGACGGTATATTTTACAGATAACCCCCTAGTTTCATGCATTTAATAACTTCACAACCGTGCATCGAATCTAAATAAATTATATATGAAAGCTGCTTAGAATTTTGTCTAGTTTAATAATTTGCAACTTTCATCCATGTTTGAAATGTTTAAAATGAGGTTTGATTAAATTTGCTCCTATGCCATGCTAAAATGATTTATTTCATAACTAAATGATCGTAGCTCCAAACTGTACAAACTTTATATGTAAATGGGGTAGAATTTTGCCTAGTTTAACATGGTGGCATCACTTTGCATGTTTAACAACTATGAAATATGGTTTAGGGAAGAACAGTACCAAACCTTAAAATATGCACATGAGGAGTTTCCGGACTTGTTGTTTGTTGTTCCGGCCTCATTTTAACTTGCCTAGATAGGTAGTTTTCATTTGCTTCACCCTCTTGCCATGTTTAACAACATTTAATATTGTTGGGTACATAAACAAGATCGAACTAAATAAGTCACGTGGTGTTTCGTCAATATGCAACAGAGTTGCATATTATGCTCCACTTAATTTGTAGGATTGTTTGTGTACTTTGCCATGCCATGCTTCATTAAACCGGACATGCATCATACTTGTTTGTGCATCATGCCATGTTCAGGTGTTGGTTGTTTACTATGTTGTTTGCTTCTTTCTGGTGTTGCTTCTTCGGGTTGATTCCGATAACATCGCGTTTGTGAGGACCCGTTCGACTACGTCCGTTTGTCTTCTTCATGGACTCGTTCTTCTTCCGTGCGGGATTTCAGGCAAGATGACCATACCCTCGAAATCACTTCTATCTTTGCTTGCTAGATGCTCGCTCTTTTTGCTATGCCTATGTCGCGATACCTACCACTTGCTTATCATGCCTCCCATATTGTTAAGCCAAGCCTCTAACCCACCTTGTCCTAGCAAACCGTTGTTTGGCTATGTTACCGCTTTTCTCAGCCCCTCTTATAGCGTTGTTAGTTGCATGTGAAGATTGGAGTTTGTTCCTTGTTGGAACATGGATATTTTGTTGGGATATCACAATATCTCTTATTTAATTAATGCATCTATATACTTGGTAAAGGGTGGAAGGCTCGGCCTTATGCCTGGTGTTTTGTTCCACTCTTGCCGCCCTAGTTTCTGTCATATCAGTGTTATGTTCCCGGATTTTGCGTTCCTTACACGGTTGGGTTATAATGGGAACCCCTTGACAGTTTGCTTTGAATAAAACTCCTCCAGCAAGGCCCGACCTTGGTTTTACCATTCGCCACCTAGCCTTTTTCCCTTGGGAGTCGCGCATCCCGAGGGTCATCTTTATTTTAACCCCCCGGGCCAGTGCTTGTCTAAGTGTTGGTCCGAACTAGAGTCCTTGGTAGCGCCACCTCGGGGAAACTTGAGGGCTGGTTTTAGTTGTACGGAGCGCTCATCCGGTGTTGCGCTGAGAACGAGATATGTGCAGCTCCTATCAGGATGTCGGCGCATCGGGCGGTCTTGCTGGACTTGTTTTACCATTGTCAAGGATGTCTTGTAACCGGGATGCGGAGTCTGATCGGATTGTCTTGGGAGAAGGAATATCCTTCATTGACCGTGAGAGCTTGTGATGGGCTAAGTTGGGACACCCCTGCAGGGTTTTGAACTTTCGAAAGTCGTGCCCGCGGTTATGGGCAGATGGGAATTTGTTAATGTCCGGTTGTAGAATACCTGAAACTTAACTTAATTAAAATGCATCAACCGCGTGTGTCACCGTGATGGTCTCTTCTCGGCGGAGTCCGGGAAGTGAACACGGTGTTGGAGTAATGCTTGTCGTAGGTTGTGCTAGGATCACTTCTTGATCATAGTTGTTCGATCGTGCTTTGCCTTCTCTTCTCGCTCTCTTTTGCGTATGTTAGCCACCATATATGCTAGTCGCTTGTTGCAGCTCCACCTCATACCTTTTACCCTACCTATAAGCTTAAATAGTCTTGATCGCAAGGGTGTGAGATTGCTGAGTCCCCGTGACTCACAGATACTTCCAAAACCAACTTGCAGGTGCCGTTGAACCGTGCAGATGATGCAACCAAGCTCAAGGAGGAGCTCGATGAAGATTGTGTTCGTTATGTTGTTCCGTTTCCAGTTGATCAGTAGTGGAGCCCAGTCGGGACGATCGGGGATCTGTGTAGCATTTGGGGTAGTCTTCTTTTATTTTGGTTCCATAGTCGGACCTTGATTGTATTTGGTTGATGTAATGCTTTATTCATGTATTGTGTGAAGTGGCGATTGTAAGCCAGCTATGTATCTCTTTCCCTTATGTATTACATGGGTTGTGTGAAGATTACCTCACTTGCGACATTGCTTTCAATGCGGTTATGCCTCTAAGTCGTGCTTCGACACGTGGGAGATATAGCCGCATCGAGGGCGTTACACCCTAAAACAGGCAACAAACAGCAATTTTGGGCTGGGCCTCTGGTTAATAGGTTAGTCCCAAAAATAATATAAAAGTGGATAATAAAGCCCAATAATGTCCAAAACAGTAGATAATATATCATGGAGCAATCAAAAATTATAGATACGTTGGAGACGTATCACCAACTCCAGGCCTCGCGCATGTGGGAGTTCAATCCGGAGGAGCCACAGACCTTGAAGCGCTTCTTCAGCACCACGCATGAAGATATATGGAAGCAGCTCTTCAAGGTCCAGAAAAGTTGGCCGATGAAGACCGAAGACATCGGTCTCGACATCGAGAACCCGGCCTCGCCGGTAAGCATAATTTTTCCGAAGACCTATTCGGTCAATAAGTTAGATATGATGAATTTCCTGCCTTCCGTACAGGGTTGGACAGCAAAGGCGGAGCGGATCAACTGTCCGGCACCATTGCCTGAAGACCCAGCCACACCCCAGCTGACAAAGATGTGATACGTCTCCGTCGTATCTACTTTTCCAAACACTTTTGCCCTTGTTTTGGACTCTAACTTGCATGATTTGAATGGAACTAACCCGGACTGACGCTGTTTTCAGCAAAATTGCCATGGTGTTATTTTTGCGCAGAAATAAAAGTTCTCGAAATGACCTGAAAATCAACGGAGAATTATTTTGGAATATATAATGAATATTGGAAGGAAGATCCATGTCAGGGGGTGCCCCACCTGTCCACGAGGGTGGGGGCGTGCCCCCTGCCTCGTGGGCCCCCTGACGCTCCACCGACCTCAACCTGGACTCCATATATTCACTTTCGGGGAGAAAAAACCAGAGGAGAATGATTCATCACGTTTTACGATACGGAGCCGACGCCAAGCCCTAAAGTCTCTTGGGAGGGCTGATCTGGAGTCCATTCGGGGCTCCAAAGAGGGGAATCCGTCGCCATCATCATCATCAACCATCCTCCATCACCAATTTCATGATGCTCACTGCCGTGCATGAGTAATTCCATCGTAGGCTTGCTGGACGGTGATGGGTTGGATGAGATTTATCATGTAATCGAGTTAGTTTTGTTAGGATTTGATCCCTAGTATCCACTATGTTTTGAGATTGATGTTGCTATGACTTTGCTATGCTTAATGCTTGTCACTACGGCCCGAGTGCCATGATTTCAGATCTGAACCTATTATGTTTTCATTAATATATGCGAGTTCTTGATCCTATCTTGCAAGTCTATAGTCACCTATTATGTGTTAGGATCCGTTAACCCTGAAGTGACAATAATCGGGATACTTACCGGTGATGACCGTAGTTTGAGGAGTTCATGTATTCACTATGTGTTAATGCTTTGTTCCGGTACTCTATTAAAAGGAGGCCTTAATATCCCTTAGTTTCCATTAGGACCCCGCTACCACGGGAGGGTAGGACAAAATATGTCATGCAAGTTCTTTTCCATAAGCACGTTTGACTATATTTGTAATACATGCCTACATTACATTGATGAACTGGAGCTAGTTCTGTGTCACCCTAGGTTATGACTGTTACATGATGAACCGCATCCGGCATAATTCTCCATCACCGATCCATTGCCTACAAGCTTTCCATATATTGTTCTTCACTTATTTACTTTTCCGTTGCTATTGCTATCATCACTATAAAATACCCAAAACATTACTTTTGCTATCCTTACCTTTTTACCACCATTACCACTACTATCATATTACTTTGCTGCTAACTACTTTGCTGCAGATACTAAGTTTCCAGGTGTGGTTGAATTGAAAACTCAGCTGCTAATACTTGAGAATATTCTTTGGCTCCCCTTGTGTCTAATCAATAAATTTGGGTTGAATACTCTACCCTCGAAAACTGTTGCGATCCCCTATACTTGTGGGTTATCAAGGCTATTTTCTGGCGCCGTTGCCGGGGATCATAGCTCTATTCTTTGAGTCACTTGGGATTTATATCTGCTTATGATTATGAAGAACTTGAAAGATCCAAGAACCAAGATTTATCCCTCAACTACGAGGGGAGGTAAGGAACTGCCATCTAGCTCTGCACTTGATTCACCTTCTGTTTTGAGTAAGCTTGCGACACCTATACATGCTTCTTCTATTAATTCTAATATGTCGCATGTTATTGATGATGCCACTTCTTCTATGCATGATACTTATGATGAAACTACTTCTATGCTTGATACTACTGTGCCACTTGGTGAATTTCTTGATGAACAACTTGCTAGGGCTAGAGAGAATGAAATTATTGAAACTAATAATATTGATGAAAGTGATGATGAAGACTCTCCCCCTAGATATGAATTACCTATTGTGCCCGAGGGCTATGTTATGGATGAAGAAACTGGTAGAGATTTTCTTGCTTGCAATGATAGGAGTGATCTTAAGAAATTATTAGCTAAGATGAAACAAAAACCTCGGAATGTTAGAATGAAATATGATCCTACTTATGCTACTTCACCTACCTTTGTTACTGATAAGGATTATGAATTCTCTGTCAATCCCGAGATAATTACTTTAGTTGAATCTGATCCTTTCTATGGCTATGAATCTGAAATTGTTGTGGCACATCTTACTAAATTAAATGATATAGCTACCCTATTTACTAATGATGAGAAAAGTCGCTACTATTATATCCTTAAATTATTTCCGTTCTCATTAAAGGGTGAGGCTAAGATATGGTTTAATTTTCTTGATCCTGGTTGTGTGCGTAGTCCCCAGGATATGATTTATTACTTCTATACTAAATATTTCCCCGCTCATAAGAAACAAGATGCTTTAAGGGAAATATATAATTTTGTGCAAATTGAAGAAGAGAGTCTCCCACAAGCTTGGGGGAGGCTTCTCCAATTACTTAATGCTTTGCCTGATCATCCTCTTAAGAAAAATGAAATACTTGATATCTTTTATAATGGACTAACCGATGCTTCCAGAGACCACCTGGATAGTTGTGCTGGTTGTGTTTTCAGGGAAAGAACACCAGATGAAGCTGAAATTCTATAGAACAATATGTTGACTAATGAAAATAATTGGACACTTCCTAATCCAATTCCTGATCCAACTCCGAAGAAAAGGGGTATTCTATTTCTCAGTCCTGAAGATATGCAAGAGGCAAAGAAATCTATGAAAGAAAAAGGTATTAAAGCTGAAGATGTTAAGAATTTACCTCCTATTGAAGAAATACATGGTCTTAATTTACCACATGTTGAAGAAATACATGGTTTTAATCCATCACCTATTGAAGAAACACATGGTCTTGATAACCCGACACAGGTAGTAAAGGTAAATTATCTTTATAGATATGATAAAGCTGAAATCCCATTTACTAAGTTTGCTAGCCCATGCTTAGATGAGTTTGATAACTTTATGGTTAAGCAAGAAGACTTGAATGCTTATTTTGGTAGAGAATTAAAACGCAATGCTGATATGCTTGAGCACTTGGGAGATTATATGGCTAATGTTAAAGGTGAACTTAAACTTATTAGTAAACATGCTTCTATGGCTACCACTCAAGTAGAACAAGTACTTAAAGCTCAGAATGATTTGCTCAATGAATTAAACAATAAGAATGCTAATGCTGTTAGAGTTATGACTAGAGGTGGTAAAATGACTCAGGAACCTTTGTATCCTGAAGGCCATCCTAAGAGAATTGAGCGAGATTCTCACAGAAATAATATTGATGCACCTAGTCCTTCTAAAAGGAAGAAAAAGAAAAATGATAGGACTTTGCATGCTTCTAGTGAACCTGTTGTAGACACACCTGAGAATCCCAATAATATTTCTACTTCTGATGCTCAAACCCAATCTGGTAATGAACATGAACCTAGTGATAATGTTAATAATGATGATCATGTTTATGCTCAACCTAGTAATGAAAATGAAGTAGAGATTGAACCTTCTGTTGATCTTGATAACCCACAATCAAAGAATCAACATTATGATAAGAGAGACTTTGTTGCTAGGAAGCATGGTAAGGAAAGAGAACCATGGGTTCAGAAACCCATGCATTTTCCTCCCAAACCATCCAAGAAAAAGGATGATGAGGATTTTGAGCGCTTTGCTGAAATGATTAGACCTATCTTTTTGCGTATGCATTTGACTGATATGCTCAAAATGAATTCTTATGCCAAGTATATGATAGAAATTGTTACTAACAAAAGAAAGATACCGGAAGATGAAATTTCCACCATGCTTGCTAATTATACTTCTAAAGGTGGAATACCAAAGAAACTAGGAGATCCAGGAGTACCCACTATACCATGCTCCATCAAAAGAAACTATGTTAAAACTGCTTTATGTGATCTTGGAGCCGGTGTTAGTGTTATGCATCTCTCTTTATATCGTATACTTGATTTGAATAAGTTGACACCTACTGAAATATCTTTGCAAATGACTGATAAATCAACTACTATACCTGTCGGTATTTGTGAGGATGTGCCTGTTGTGGTTGCAAACGTTACTATTCTAACGGACTTTGTTATTCTTGATATTCCCGAGGACGATAGTATGTCTATTATTCTTGGAAGACCTTTTTTGAATACTGCAGGGGCTATTATTGATTGCACCAAAGGCAATGCCACTTTTCATGTTAATGGTAATGAGCATACAGTACAGTTTCCGAGGAAACAACCTCAAGTCCACAGTATCAATTCTATTGGAAAAATTCCGACTATTACTATTGGAGGTTTTGAATTTCCTCTTCCTACTGTCAAGAAGAAATATGATATTCTTATTGTTGGGGATGTGCATATCCCCGTTGATGTAACCTAGTGTTATTCGAAAATTCTCCGGTTCCATGTTATTCAGAATGAGTTTGTTAACAAGACATGATCAACCTTGTTAGTGGATTCCTTTTGATGAGTTCAGAAACCCATGCATTTTCCTCCTAAACCATTCAAAATAAAAGGATGATGAGGATTTTGAGCGCTTTGCTGAAATGATTAGACCTATATTTTTGCATATGCGTTTCACCGATATGCTTAAAATGAATCCTTATGCTAAATATATGAAGGAAATAGTTAGTAATAAAAGAAAGATTCCAGAAGCTGAAATTTCCACCATGCTTACTAATTATACTTTTAAGGGTGGAATACCAAAGAAACTTGGAGATCCAGGAGTACCAACTATACCATGCTCCATTAAAAGAAATTATGTTAAAACTGCTTTATGTCATCTTGGAGCCGGTGTTAGTGTTATGCTTCTCTCTTTAATATCGTAGACTTGATTTGAATAAGTTGACACCTACTAAAATATCTTTACAAATGGCCGATAAATCAACTACTATACCTGTCGGTATTTGTGAGGATGTGCCTGTTGTGGTTGCAAACGTTACTATTCTAACAGACTTTGTTATTCTTGATATTCCTGAGGACGATATTATGTCTATTATTCTTGGAAGACCCTTTTTGAATACTGCAGGGGCTGTTATTGATTGCACCAAAGGCAATGTCACTTTTCATGTTAATGGTAATGAGCATACGGTACACTTTCCGAGGAAACAACCTCAAGTCCACAGTATCAATTCTATTGAAAAAATTCCAACTATTACTATTGGAGGTTTTGAATTTCCTCTTCCTACTGTCAAGAAGAAATATGATATTCTTATTGTTGGGGATGTGCATATCCCCGTTGATGTTACCTAGTGTTATTCAAAAATTCTCCGGTTCCATGTTATTCGGAATGAGTTTGTTAACAAGACCTGATCAACCTTGTTAGTGGATTCCTTTTGATGAGCATGAGATGGATGAATTTAGAAAACACAACTCACTGTACCCTCTTTTTACTTTATGTTATTTATATTAAATGAAGCAAAAATCGTATTTTTCTGTCTGTTTTCTGAATTATCCATGCAATAAAAAATACCCCGAAAATAAAATTTCTCCAAATGCCCCGAAAATTAAATATGTTTTTTCTAGAATATTTGAGAATATCTGGCACTGAAAACACAACAGGGGGAGCAAGCACCTGGCCACGAGGGTGGAGGGCGCGCCCTACCCCCTGGGCGCGCCCCCTGCCTCGTGGGCCATGGTGGCTCCCCTCCACTTATTCCAGCTACCACACACTCCTTCCTCCCACAAACACCACTAACGAGCTCAAACCCAAGCCCAAGCTCATTTTTCTGCCATTTTCGATCTCCTTGCTCGAAGCACCTCTCACAAAACTTCTTTGGGGGATTGTTCCTTGGTATGTGACTCCTCCAATGGTCCAATTAGTTTTTGTTCTAGTGCTTTATTCATTGCATATTTTTGCTGCTTAGGTGACCCTATTCTTGAGCTTGCATGTCAAATTTATATGGTCAAAAGTAGTTTTGATGCATGATATTGCCTCTAGGCACTTGTGGGAGTAGTTTCTATCAATTTTATTGAGTTTAGTTCACTTTTATTTTGAAGTTACTACAAATTTCAGAAATTTTCAGAAAAAGATGAAGAGATTTTTGAGGGGCTCATCGAGCCGAAGCTTGAAAGACAAGCAAAGTGAGGAGGATAAGAGGCCCAAGTATAATCTCCCTCGCACCACGGAGGTCCGGCCGTGTGAATGGCCTTGTGATAATTTCTTGAGAACAGCCGGGATTTATGATGATTTCTATGAGTTGGCTGAGAATGCAGGCCTCACCGCCTTCTTCCATGACCGACGCGAACAGTATCTCTTACTCACCAATATCTTTGTGCAAAACTTTCATTTCCATGCTAGCAGCTCACCACCTACGGTGAAATTTTATTTATATGATGAGCATAAGGAGATGTCACTTCGTGACTTTTGTCGGGTTTGTTTGATCCCTTTTGAGGGCAGTGTAGAGGAACCACATCGTGACGATGTGGATGGGTTCATGGATACCATTACTGTAGGGGAAACGAGGAAGGTTTCCGACACATGAATTACTAGCATACACTTTCCTGTTCTGCGTTACTTTGCTATTTGCTAGTAGATGCTTAATTGGGCGCGGAAACTGTGGAAACTTGAGTGCCCCTGATATTGTTATTTTGTGCCATGCCTTATTCCGTGCTGATACATTTAGCATGGGCGCTATTATTGCAAAACGATTAAATCTTAACCGTACTAAGGGCCCCGTCCTTGGAGGAATCTTCGCCTCGCGCCTCGCTGCACATTTTAACATACCTATTAGGCATTATGAGAAGGAAGAAAAATTGCTGCCTCCTGTTTATTTAGATTATAAGAGTATGGTAGCACATGATTTTGTTGTTAAGAATAGGGAAAAAGAGCTTAAGTACAAATTAATATTTGGTAAAAATCATCCTGTGACTATTACCTTGCCTGCTCCTTCCTTGTTTGATTTATCTGCAGGCAAGTACCTTGTTCCGTTGGAGGCCATTCACGCCTACTGAACCCTACAACAACTACAGAGCCAGAGCCGGAATCACAATTTGATCCTCCATGACAGTCTGATTATCAGTGGGATCCGGAGGTGATTGCCAACCAGTGGCAATCCGAGGCTTCTTCACACTACGACCCCAACTATTACTTTGGATATCCGCCAGGCTAGCCGTGTCCATAGACCAACTTAGTCCAAAAGCCTAAGCTTGGGGGAGTATGTATTTCTCACTGACATTACATTCATGTTCACACACTCATTGCTAGTTGTCGGTGCTCATACTTTTTCATTGTATCGTCCACGCTAGTTTATTTTCCTTTTTATGCTTTCTTCTTGTGTGTTTAATAAACCTTGATAAAAAATAAAAAAATAGTTGTAGCTTTTAACTAGTTTACTTTCCATGCCTGTAGTAGTAATTAAAAAGAAAACCCAAAAATATTTCCCGTTCTTCTTTTGCTTGTTGGGAGCTTTCCCGTGTAAATAGTTTTATTTTCTTTCTTGTTCTTTGGGGGTCGAGAGGAGAAGACCAAAATGAAAATGTTAAAGTGGCTCTTATATGCATTATCGTTGATCTGATAAAGAGCCCATATTACCTTGTCTTCTCTCTTGAATTGAATGCTTGCAGATTCCAGCTTAGTCCAAAGAACGTGCACTATTATTATTATTCACGTCGTTCGGTCGTGCAAGTGAAAGGCAATAATGATGATTATATGATGAACTTATTGAGATGAGAAAAGCTGGTATGAACTCAACCTCTCTTGTTTTTGTAAATATGATTAGTTCATCATTCCTGATTCAGCCTATTATGAATAAACATGTTTGCAATGACAATTAGAGATTATAGTTGCTTATGCCAGTCTTAATTAGCTAGGAGCATATAATGGTTTACCTTGCATGCCAACATGCTATTAAAATGGTTGTGATGTGGTATGATAGGGTGGTATCCTCTTTTGAATGATTCGAGTGGCTTGACTTGGCACATGTTCACGCATGTAGTTGAAACAAAATCAACATAGCCTCTACGATATTTATGTTCATGGTGCATTATATCCTACTCATGCTTGCATTCTATGTTGATTAATTTTAATGCATGTTCATGACTGTTGTTGCTCTCTAGCTGGTCGCTTCCCAGTCTTTTGCTAGCCTTCACCTGTACTAAGTGGGAATACTGCTTGTGCATCCAATTCCATAAACCCCAAAGTTATTCCATATGAGTCCACCATACCTACCCATATACGGTATCTACCTGCCGTTCCAAGTAAATTTGTATGTGCCAAACTCTAAACCTTCAAATAAATATCCTGTTTTGTATGCTCGAATAGCTCATGTATCAACTAGGGTTGTCCGTATCTTCCATGTTAGGCGGGTTATTCTCAAGATGAGTGGACTCCGCTCCTCACTCACGAGAAAATGGCTGGTCACCGGGATGGCCAGTCCCATGCTTTATGCAAATCAAATCAAAACAATTGCAAACAAAACTCCCCCGGGACTCTTGTTAGTTGGCGGCACTTGTTGTTTCGAGCAAGCCATGGATTGATGCTTGTTGGTGGAGGGGGAGTATAAACTTTACCATTCTGTTTGGGAACCGCCTATAATGTGTGTAGCATGGAAGATATCACCATCTCTTGGTTGTTATGTTGACAATGAAAGTATACCTCTCAAAATATTATTCATATCTATTTCAAAACTGAGCTCTGGCACCTCTACAAATCCCTGCTTCCCTCTGCGAAGGGCCTATCTATTTACTTTTATGCTGATTCACCATCCTCTTATTAAAAAGCACCAGTTGGAGAGCACCACTGTCATTTGCATTCATTACTGTTAGTTTACATTGAGTATGACTTGACTGGATCTCTTTTACCATGAATTACAATGTCTAGTCAGTCCTTGATCTTTAAAGGTGCTCTGCATTTATGTTTTGTAGTCTCAGAAAGGGCTAGCGAGATACCATCCTGTTATATCATATTATGATTGTTTTGAGAAAGTGTTGTCATCCGAGATTTATTATTATTGCTTGCTAGTTGATTATGCCATTGATATGAGTAAACATAAGACCTAAATGTTATTGTGAATATGGTTAGTTCATAATCTTTGCTGAAAACTTGAACGCTGGCTTTACATATTTACAACAACAAGAGCAAACAGAGTTTGTAAAAGTTTTTCTTTATCACTTTCAGTTTATCAACTGAATTGCTTGAGGACAAGCAAATGTTTAAGCTTGGGGGAGTTGATACGTCTCCGTCATATCTACTTTTCCAAACACTTTTGCCCTTGTTTTGGACTCTAACTTGCATGATTTGAATGGAACTAACCCGGACGACGTTGTTTTCAGCAGAATTGCCATGGTGTTATTTTTGTGCAGAAATAAAAGTTCTCGAAATGACCTGAAAATCAACGGAGAATTATTTTGGAATATATAATAAATATTGGAAGGAAGATCCATGTCAGGGGGTGCCCCACCTGTCCACGAGGGTGGGGGCGCGCCTACCCCCCTGGGCGTGCCCCTGCCTCGTGGGCCGCCTGAGGCTCCACCGACCTCAACCTGGACTCCATATATTCACTTTTGGGGAGAAAAAAAACCAGAGGAGAAGGATTCATCGCATTTTACGATACGGAGCCCCCGCCAAGCCCTAAACTCTCTCGGGAGGGCTGATCTGGAGTCCGTTCGGGGCTCCGGAGAGGGGAATCCGTCGCCATCGTCATCATCAACCATCCTCCATCACCAATTTCATGATGCTCACCGCCGTGCGTGAGTAATTCCATCGTAGGCTTGCTAGACGGTGATGGGTTGGATTAGATTTATCATGTAATCGAGTTAGTTTTGTTAGGGTTTGATCCCTAGTATGCACTATGTTCTGAGATTGATGTTGCTATGACTTTGCTATGCTTAATGCTTGTCACTAGGGCCCGAGTGCCATGATTTCAGATCTGAACCTATTATGTTTTCATCAATATATGAGAGTTCTTGATCCTATCTTGCAAGTCTATAGTCACCTATTATGTGTTATGATCCGTTAACCCCGAAGTGACAATAATCGGGATACTTACCGGTGATGACCGTAGTTTGAGGAGTTAATGTATTCACTATGTGTTAATGCTTTGTTCTGGTACTCTATTAAAAGGAGGCCTTAATATCCCTTAGTTTCCATTAGGACCCCGCTGCCACGGGAGGGTAGGACAAAAGATGTCATGCAAGTTCTTTTCCATAAGCACATATGACTATATTCGGAATACATGCCTACATTACATTGATGAACTGGAGCTAGTTCTGTGTCACCCTAGGTTATGACTGTACATGATGAACCGCATCCGGCATAATTTTCCATCACCGATTGATTGCGTATGAGCTTTCCATATATTGTTCTTCACTTATTTACTTTTCCGTTGCTATTGCTATCATCACTATAAAATACCAAAAACATTACTTTTGCTATTGTTACCTTTTACCACCGTTACCACTACTATGATATTACTTTGCTACTAAATACTTTGCTGCAAATATTAAGTTTCTAGGTGTGGTTGAATTGACAACTCAGCTGCTAATACTTGAGAATATTCTTTGGCTCCCCTTGTGTCGAATCAATAAATTTGGGTTGAATACTCTACCCTAAAAAACTTTTGCGATCCCCTATACTTGTGGGTTATCAAGATGCTGGTCCCCGCGCCCTATCCGGCGCCGGAGAAGAAGGCCAAGAAGAAGAAAGGCAAGGAATCCAAGGGCGGCCCCCGCCACAAAGGTCCTTTGGACACGGTGTCCGAAGAGACCGAAGCCGTCTCTTCCCACGAGGGAGATGTGGAAGAAGAGGAGGATGTAACACCCACGATGCGGCTATATCTCCCACGTGTCGGGGCACGACTTAGAGGCATAGCCGCATGGTAGGTTTGTCGCAAGAGGGGTAATCTTCACACAATCCCATGTACTGAATAAGAAAGGGATAAAGAGCTGTCTTACAATTGCCACTTCACACAAATACAAGTTAAACATACATCATCCAGAATACAATCAAGGTCCGACTACAGAACCAAAATAAAAGAAGACAACCCCAAATGCTAGATCCCCGATCGTCCTAACTGGGCTCCACTACTGATCAAAAGAAACGAAACAAAACAACAATCAAGATCTTCATCGAGCTCCCACTTGAGCTGGGTTGCGTCATCTGCACTGGTATCACCGGCACCTGCAACTGTTTGTAAGTATCTGTGAGTCACGAGGACTCAGCAATCTCACACCCGCGAGATCAAGACTATTTAAGCTTATGGGTAGGAAAGGGTAGTGAGGTGGAGCTACAGCAAGCACTAAGCATATATGGTGGCTAACTTACGCAAATAAGAGCGAGAAGAGAAGCAATGCAACGCAACGAGAAGCTAGAAGGGATCAAGAAGTGATCTTGAAACTACTTATGTTCAAGCATAACACAAGACCGTGTTCTCTTCCCGGACTCCGCCGAAAAGAGACCATCACGGCTACACATGCGGTTGATACATTTTAATTAAGTTAAGTGTCAAGTTATCTACAACTGGATATTAACAAATTCCCATCTGCCCATAACCGCGGGCACGACATTCAAAAGTTCAAACCCTGTAGGGGTGTCCCAACTTAGCCCATCACAAGCTCTGATGGTCAACGAAGGGTATTCCTTCTCCAAGGAAGACCCGATCAGACTCGGAATCCCGGTTACAAGATATTTCGACAATGGTAAAACAAGACCAGCAAAGCCACCCGAATGTGCCGACAAATCCCGATAGGAACTGCACATATCTCGTTCTCAGGGCACACCGGATGAGCAGTCCGTACAACTAAAACCAACCCTCAAGTTTCCCCGAGGTGGCGCTGCAAGGGGCTCTAGTTTGGACCAACACTTAGAGGAGCACTGGCCCCCGGGGGGGGGGGTAAATAAAGATGACCTTCGGGCTCCGGAAACCCGAGGGAAAAAGGCGTAGGTGGCAAATGGTAAATCCAAGGTTGGGCCTTGCTGGAGGAGTTTTATTCAAAGCGAACTGTCAAGGGGTTCCCATAACACCCAACCGTGTAAGGAACGCAAAATCAAGAAACATAACACCGGTATGACGGAAACTAGGGCGGCAAGAGTGGAACAAAACACCAGGCATAAGGCCGAGCCTTGCATCCTTTACCAAGTATATAGATGCATTAAAGTAAAATAAGAGATAATAATGATATCCCAACAATAACCATGTTCCAACATGGAACAAACTTCAACTTCACCTGCAACTAGCAACACTATAAGAGGGGTTGAGCAAAAGCGGTAACATAGCCAAACAACGGTTTGCTAGGAAAGGTAGGTTCGAGGCTTGACATGGCAATATGGGAGGCATGATATAGCAAGTGGTAGGTAATGCGGCATAGCAATAGAGCGAGCAACTAGCAAGCAAAGATAGAAGTGATTTCTAGGGTATGGTCATCTTGCCTGAGATCCCGCAAGGAAGAAGAACGAGTCCATGAAGAAGACAAATGGACGTAGTCGAACGGATCCTCACAACTCCGGAATGAAACCGAAGCTAACGAGAGAAGCAACCCGGAAAGAAGCAAGCAACATAGTAAACAACCATCACATAAACATGGCATGATGCACAACCAAGTATGATGCATGTCCGGTTTAAATATGCATGGCATGGCAAAGTGCAACAAACAAAACTACAAATTAAGTGGAGCACCACATCAATTATTTAGTTTACTCTCGGTTATGTACTCAACAAAATTAAATGTTGGTTAACATGGCAAGAGGTGAAACATGAGTAAAATGCATAGCTAGGCATTTTAAATGAGGCCGGAAACATCAAACAACAATTCCGGTAAAACCTCATGTGCATTAGCAATTTAATGCAACAACAAACTAAACATTTTAAAAGTTGTTATCATGATGCGGATGACATGTTCAAGTTTATGTAATTTTTATGAAAATGTTGATAAGAGCACTATGAAGCATTTGTCACCGTGGTGGAAAGAAAGGGTGCCACGGCGACGATAACGAAAACGATGCCACGGCAACGTTCCGATGATCCGACTAGTTGAGATGCCGGTGCAAGAAACAAATGTGAGATGTGCGGAATGTGCAAGAGGTACAGGGAGTGATCCCGGATACCGGGTGTCCCATGAATCGGTGGCAAGGAAACGAGTGGCAAAATGGACACGGTGCGAACACGGCCAAACAGGAGCATCTCATACAACACATCACAAGCATTCGTCCACGGACGGTCGTTTCGGTGGTTATACCTTCCAAGGGAGCATTCTCAGAGCGGTTCGAGTTCGTAGAGGAAGTAGTTGTTCTCGCGATGGTGGTGAAAGTAGCGGTTCTCGCGGGTCGTAGAGGAAGTAGTCGTACTCGCGAACTTGTCGGATCCACGGCGACGGTAGTGGAAGTAGTGGTACACGATGACGGTAGAGGTACTCGCGATAGTCGTACACAAGTCTTGTGACCCAGGGTTCTTTGGGCAACGATGGTTGTACATGGTTCATAGACATTCATAGTCATGGCAAGGAACTTGACGAAACCCAAGACGACGGTAGTTGTACATGGTCCACGAGTCATCGATCGTTCGGGGTCCGACTTGCGGATCTTGCCGACATGAAGGGGTATTTGGCGTTTTCATAGAGGTACTTTCGATCTTTGCGACAGTAGTCATTCCTGTTCGTTCGTAGAGGTGCTTGATGACTCGAGCCCTTCGCGGTTGATGGTAGTGGTACTTGGCGCAACGTTGCGTAGTCATGCTAGGCGTCGATCTTGGTGGTCTTGGACTTGGCGATCCGAGTCCTCTCAACGTAGTTGTATAGTGCGGTGGCCTGGGTCCACAGCAACAGGAGGTCGACGGAGGTGGATGCGCTACTGGTGTGCGGCGAAGGCAGCGAGGCCATGGAGGCGCAACAGCGAAGCAGGGGTCGCGAGCAGAGGAGGAAGTCACGGCGCTGGTGCAAGGGACCTGGCGATCTGGTCAACGCGGAGCGACAAGGAGAGGCAGGGGCTCGCGACTCGCGTGATGCAGGGGAGCTTGGCGCGACTCCGACGAGGGGCCGGCGGCGGAGGCGACGAACGGGCGGCAGACATGGAGGGCTTGAGCTCCTGGTTCCCTAGGAAAACGACGACGGGAGAGCGAGATGAGAGAGGTTCCTGGGAGGAGGATGAAAAGGAGGTAGGACGGCGAGGTCTCTGGCGACCTGCTGCTGGTCGGGACGACGAGGGATGGCGAGGGAGCGACTGCTTGGGCCTCCATGCTGGTGCGACGCGAGGAAGGAGAGGCCGGGGCGTCGGGGCCAAGCGGTGTCAGGGTTGGCGACGAGGATCCTGGCGAGGACGTCGAGGCAGGCAGCAGAGGTGCGACGCTGGTCGCGGGAGAAGGAGAGGCCGACGCGGGGAATCAGGCGCGACGCGCTGCTCCTCTACGTGCGTCTGAAGGCGGCGCAGGAGGGAGACGAGCGGGAGAAGGAGGGGATCGATCGGGAGAGATGGCTAGGGTTAAGCAGGGGCGCGGCTGGGCCTAGGGATGGGCCTTAGAGGCCGTCCTGCTGGGCTCTTTCCTCTCTCTCTCTTATTTACTTATTAAGCAGAAAGGAATTAGAGAGAAGAAAAAAAAACAGAGGATTACTGAAAGAATTTGGACATCTGGGTAATTTTCCTGGACTCACAAAAATGAGCTTGATCCCGGAAAAATAGAAGTGGGCACACGTGAGAAGTTGAATTCACACTCATTTGAATTTAATTCAAATGGTTTGAACTAGGACAAGGTTTAAGAGTGGCCAAAATATTGAGATTTTTTATGGAGCTCCGGAAAGTGAAGAAAGAATTTATGGGCAAAGTTTGGAGACCAAGAATTGAGATAACAAAGGCATGGGATATTTTGCAAGTGTGTTATGGTTAATTCTAAATAAATGGAATAATTTTATTATTGCTCCCTAATTGTATCGAGAGGCTTTAATATGTTATAAAGAGAAATCACAAGTGAATTCCCTCAATTTAAATGGACCAAAGATCCATGCAATTTATTTAGTTGAGTTTAAAAAAAATTAAATGACATGATGGCATGATGACATGATGCAATGCAAAATAAATAGAGCAAGCAAAAAGAAACACACGGTGATCACGAAATATATGAAAGGCAACTGGAGCATCGGTCTTAGGGCGTTACAACTCTCCTCCACTACAAGAGGATCTCGTCCCGAGATCTAGGATGGCACCGGAGAGAAATGAAAGAGGAAGAGAAGAGGTACAACTAAGTTGCTTCTTTGACAAACGAGTGAAACCATGAACCTTGGGAGGTTGAACAAATTGGAAGAAAGAATACATGGATTCTATCTCGGATTTCATGGCTTCTAGCCATTTGTTGGAATCTGGACCCGCCATAGCTTCTTCATAGTTCGAAGGTTCACCGTTGTCTAACAACATGATTTCCAGGACAGGGTTGCCGTACCACTCTGGTGCGGAATGTGTCCTTGTGGACCTACGAAGTTTAGTAGCAACTTGATCCGAAGTACCTTGATCATCATTATTTTCCTCTTCAGTTGGTGTAGGCATCACACGAACATTTTCCTGGGCTGCACTACTTTCCGGTTCAAGAGGTAGTACTTCATCGAGTTCTACTTTCCTCCCACTTACTCCTTTCGAGAGAAACTCTTTTTCTAGAAAGGATCCGTTCTTGGCAACAAAGATCTTGCCCTCGGATCTTAAGTAGAAGGTATACCCAATGGTTTCCTTAGGGTATCCTATGAAGACGCATTTTTCCGACTTGGGTTCGAGCTTTTCAGGTTGAAGTTTCTTGACATAAGCATCGCATCCCCAAACTTTTAGAAACGACAGCTTAGGTTTCTTCCCAAACCATAATTCATACGGTGTCATCTCAGATTTAGACGGTGCCCTATTTAAAGTGAATGTAGCTGTCTCTGGAGCGTATCCCCAAAATGATAGTGGTAAATCGGTAAGAGACATCATAGACCGCACCATATCTAATAGAGTGCGATTACGACGTTCGGACACACCGTTACACTGAGGTGTTCCAGGCGGCGTGAGTTGTGAAACGATTCCACATTTCCTTAAGTGTGTACCAAATTCGTGACTTAAGTATTCTCCTCCACGATCTGATCATAGGAATTTTATCTTTCGGTCACGTTGATTCTCTACCTCATTCTGAAATTCCTTGAACTTTTCAAAGGTCTCAGACTTGTGTTTCATTAAGTAGACATACCCATATCTACTCAAGTCATCAGTGAGAGTGAGAACATAATGATATCCTCCGCGAGCCTCAACACTCATTGGACCGCACACATCGGTATGTATGATTTCCAACAAGTTGGTTGCTCGCTCCATTGTTCCGGAGAACGGAGTCTTGGTCATCTTGCCCATGAGGCATGGTTCGCATGTGTCAAATGATTCATAATCGAAAGACTCTAACAGTCCATCAGCATGGAGCTTCTTCATGCGCTTGACACCAATGTGACCAAGGCGGCAGTGCCACAAGTATGTGGGACTATCGTTATCAACTTTACATCTTTTGGTATTCACGCTATGAATATGTGTAGTATTACGCTCGAGATTCATTAAGAATAAACCATTGACCATCGGAGCATGACCATAAAACATATCTCTCATATAAATCGAACAACCATTATTCTCAGACTTAAATGAGTAGCCATCTCGTATTAAACGAGATCCAGATACAATGTTCATGCTCAAACTTGGAACTAAATAACAATTATTAAGGTTCAAAACTAATCCCGTGGGTAAATGTAGAGGTAGCGTGCCGACGGCGATCACATCGACTCTGGAACCATTCCCGACGCGCATCGTCACCTCGTCCTTCGCCAGTCTCCGCTTATTCCGCAGCCCCTGCTGTGAGTTACAAATATGAGCAACGACACCGGTATCAAATACCCAGGAGTTACTACGAGTACTGGTGAGGTACACATCAATTACATGTATATCGAATATACCTTTAGTGTTGCCGGCCTTCTTATCCGCTAAGTATTTGGGGCAGTTCCGCTTCCAGTGACCCTTCCCCTTGCAATAAAAGCACTCAGTCTCAGGCTTGGGTCCATTCTTTGACTTCTTCCCGGCAACTGGCTTACCGGGCGCGGCAATCTCCTTGCCGTCCTTCTTGAAGTTCTTCTTACCCTTGCCCTTCTTGAACTTAGTGGTCTTATTGACCATCAACACTTGATGTTCTTTCTTGATTTCAACCTCTGCTGACTTCAGCATAGAAAATACTTCAGGAATG
This sequence comes from Triticum aestivum, assembly GCF_018294505.1. Classification (NCBI taxonomy): domain Eukaryota; kingdom Viridiplantae; phylum Streptophyta; class Magnoliopsida; order Poales; family Poaceae; genus Triticum; species Triticum aestivum. The sequence continues at coordinate 110,743,351 of NC_057794.1, read as the reverse complement.
GTCTTTACCATCCCCTGCATATTGTAGTTCATCACAAAGCTCTTGTAGCTTGGTGGGAGCGACTGAAGGATTCTGTCAATGACTGCCTCATCAGGTAGGTTAATATTCAGCTGGGTCATACGGTTGTGCAACCCAGACATCTTGAGTATGTGCTCACTGACAGAACTATTTTCCTCCATCTTACAACTATAGAACTTGTCAGAGATGTCATATCTCTCGACCCGGGGGTGAGCTTGGAAAACTAGTCTCAGCTCTTCGAACATCTCATATGCTCCGTGATGCTCAAAACGCTTTTGGAGCCCCGGTTCTAAGCTGTAAAGCATGCCGCACTGAACGAGGGAGTAATCATCAGCACGAGACTGCCAAGCATTCATAATGTCTTGGTTCTCTGGGACGGGAGCGTCACCTAGCGGTCCTTCTAGGACATATTGTTTCCTGGCAGCTATGAGGATGATCCTCAGGTTCCGGACCCAGTCCGTATAGTTGCTGCCATCATCTTTCAGCTTGGTTTTCTCTAGGAACGCGTTGAAGTTCAAGTTGACATGAGCGTTGGCCATTCGATCTACAAGACATATTTGCAAAAGGTTTTAGACTAAGTTCATGATAATTTAGTTCATCCAATCAAATTATTTTAATGAACTCCCACTCAGATTAGACATCCCTCTAGTCATCTAAGTGTTACACGATCCGAGTCAACTAGGCCATGTCCGATCATCACGTGAGACGGACTAGTCATCGTCGGTGAACATTCTCATGTTGATCGTATCTTCCATACGACTCGTGTTCGACCTTTCGGTCTCCGTGTTCCGAGGCCATGTCTATACATGCTAGGCTCGTCAAGTTAACCCTAAGTGTTTTTGCATGTGTAAAACTGTCTTACACCCGTTGTATGTGAACGTAAGGATCTATCACACCCGATCATCACGTGGTGCTTCGAAACAACGAACTTTAGCAACGGTGCACAGTTAGGGGGAACACTTTCTTGAAATTGTTATAAGGGATCATCTTATTTACTACCGTCGTTCTAAGTAAACAAGATGCATAAACATAATAAACATCACATGCAATTATATAAAGTAGTGACATGATATGGCCAATATCATATAGCTCCTTTGATCTTCATCTTCGGGGCTCCATGATCATCTTGTCACCGGCATGACACCATGATCTCCATCATCATGATCTCCATCATCATGATCTCCATCATCGTGTCTTCATGAAGTTGTCACGCCAACGACTACTTCTGCTTCTATGACTAACACGTTTAGCAATAAAGTAAAGTAGTTTACATTGCGTTCTTTAATGACACGCAGGTCATACAAAAATAAAGACAACTCCTATGGCTCCTGCCGGTTGTCATACTCATCGACATGCAAGTCGTGATTCCTATTACAAGAACATGATCTCATACATCACAATATATCATTCATCATTCATCACAACTTCTGGCCATATCACATCACATGACAATTGCTGCAAAAACAAGTTAGACGTCCTCTAATTATTGTTGCATCTTTTACGTGGCTGCAATTGGGTTCTAGCAAGAACGTTTTCTTACCTACGAATAACCACAACGTGATCTTGTCAACTTCTATTTACCCTTCATAAGGACCCTTTTCATCGAATCCACTTCAACTAAAGTGGGAGAGACAGACACCCGCCAGCCACCTTATGCAACTAGTGCATGTTAGTCGGTGGAACCGGTCTCACGTAAGCGTACGTGTAAGGTTGGTCCGGGCCGCTTCATCCCACAATACCGCTGAAGCAAGATAAGACTAGTAGCGGCAAGCAAGTTGACAAGATCTACGCCCACAACAAAATTGTGTACTACTCGTGCAAAGAGAACTACGCATAGACCTAGCTCATGATGCCACTGTTGGGGAACATTGCAGAAAATTAAAATTTTTCCTACGGTTTCACCAAGATCCATCTATGAGTTCATCTAAGCAACGAGTCAAGGGGAAGAGTTTGCATCTACATACCACTTGTAGATCGAGTGCGGAAGCTTTCAAGGGGATGGTGATGAGGGAGTCGTACTCGCCGTGATTCTGATCACCGATGACCAAGTGCTGAACGGACAGCACCTCCGCGTTCAACACACGTACGGTACGGACGATGTCTCCTCCGTCTTGATCCAGCAAGGAGGAAGGAGAGGTTGAGGAAGGCAGCTCCAACGGCAGCACGACGGCGTGGTGTAGTTGGTGCAGAAGTACTCCGACAGGGCTTCGCCAAGCACGTACGGAGGAGAGGTGTTGGGGAGGGGAGGGGCTGCGCCTTGAGTTCTGTGTAGCAGCCCTCCCCTCACCCCTCTATATATAGGAGGAGAGGGGCAAGGGGGCCGGCCCTCTAGGGGAAACCCTAGAGGGGGGGGCGGCGGCCAAAGGGAGAGGGAAAAGGGGTGGCTTGCCCCCCAAGCTAGGGGGGCGCCCCCTTTAGGGTTTCCCCTCCCCTTGCCCTAGCCGCATGGGCCTAGGTGGGGAGGCGCGCCCAGCCCACTAGGGGCTGGCTCCCTCTCCCACACAGCCCATGTGCCCCCCCCCGGGAGGGGTGGCCCCACCCGGTGGACCCCCGGAACCCTTCCGGTGGCCCCGGTACAATACCGGTATGCCACCAAAACTTTCCGGTATCCGTTTAACCACTTTCCTTATATAAATCTTTACCTCCGGACCATTCCGGAACTCCTCGTGACGTCCGGGATCTTATCTGGGACTCCGAACAACATTCGGTAATCACATACTTGTCTTCCTGATAACCCTAGCGTCACCGAACCTTAAGTGTGTAGACCCTACGGGTTCGGGAGACATGCAGACATGACCGAGACGACCTCAGGTCAATAACCAACAGCGGGATTTGGATACCCATGTTGGCTCCCACATGCTCCTCGATGTTGTCATCGGATGAACCACGATGTCAAGGGTTCAAGCAACCCCGTATACTATTCCCTTTATCAGATGGTATGTTACTTGCCCGAGACTCGATCGTCGGTATCCCAATACCTCGTTCAGTCTCGTTACCGGCAAGTCACTTTACTCGTACCGTAATGCATGATCCCATGACCAGACACTTGGCCACCTTGAGCTCATTATGATGATGCACTACCGAGTGGGCCCAGTGATACCTCTCCGTAACACGGAGTGACAAATCCCAGTCTCGATCTGTGTCAACCCAACAGACACTTTCGGAGATACCTGTAATGCACCTTTATAGTCACCCAGTTACGTTGTGACGTTTGGTACACCCAAAGCACTCCTACGGTATCCGGGAGTTACACGATCTCATGGTCTAAGGAAGAGATACTTGACATTGGAAAAGCTCTAGCAAACGAACTAACCGACCTTTGTGCTATGCTTAGGATTGGGTCTTGTCCATCACATCATTCTCCTAATGATGTGATCCCGTTATCAACGACATCCAATGTCCATAGCCAGGAAACCATGACTATCTGTTGATCACAACGAGCTAGTCAACTAGAGGCTCTCTAGGGACATATTGTGGTCTTTGTATTCACACGTGTATTACGATTTCCGGATAATACAGGTATAGCATGAATAAAAGACTATTATCATGAACAAAGAAATATAATAATAACACTTTTATTATTGCCTCTAGGGCATATTTCCAACACTGTCGCGAGGAAGACGCAGTCTCACTTTTCTGCAATAATTGCACGGACAAGGGAATCCTTAACGCCTTAAGTCGTCGTGACATATCACGCTTCGCTGACTTGGCGTCCATAGTACGAAAGTACTGTGCGATGGAAAGCGCCTAGAAAACCGAAATGAAATTTTGGGATAATCCGGCTCCGAATATACACCCAGTCCGAAGTAAAAGGGTGCACTATCATAAGACACCCGAGCTAGTTGCAAAGAAACAAAAACCCTCTACAGAACATGGAACCGTACTGGAGGGATGGCTTAACGGGCCTTGCAAAATTCATAGTACAGCGGATACAATACCAACGCACAACCTTAGAGCATGTTGGATACTCCGGCAGGTGGCCAAAAGTGGTGAGGATCTTCTTATCCCAAATGCCATAGAGCACCATCCCGTGGATAACAATACGGTGTTAACAGTCTTTGAGACCTTTGCGTCAAATAATAGGTGCAAGCGAACACTCCGCAGCAAGGCCGAAATCTGCCACGTAGCAGCAATAAATCCATGGAGTGACACAGCTATTACCTTCAATGCCAGTGACGAACCTAAATTCCAAACAGCCCGAGAACCAGCCGCACTGGTCCTCAGTCCAATCGTGGACGGCTTTCGACTCACCAAAGTACTCATGGACGGCGGCAGCGGATTAAACCTCATCTATGAGGAAACTCTTCAAAAAATGGAAATAGACTGGAACCGCATTGAGCAAAGTAGCACAACCTTCAGGGGAATCATACCCAGTCGGGAGGCACGATGCGCTGGGAAAATCACACTAGATGTGGTATTCGGTACGCTAGAGAACTATAGGTCCGAAGAAATTACATTTCAAGTGGCCCCGTTCAGCAGTGGATACCACGCCCTTTTAGGACGTGAGGCGTTCATGATCTTCCAAGCCGTACCCCATTATGGGTACATGAAGCTCAAAATGCCCGGGCCCAACGGAATCATCACCCTCCCCAGTGATCCGGACACATCACTCCGCGCCGAAAACAAAACAGCCGCACTGGCCCTCGAGGCATTATCCGAAGCCCTCTCGGCCGAGGAATTAACCACGCTACCCTCCGCAGTGGACATGGACGACATGATACTCGATAAGAGATCCAAGTCCACCTCTTTTAAACCAGCGAATGAAATAGTCAAATTCCAAGTCCACCCAACTGACCCGACAAAAACAGCCTCCATCGGGGCACAGTTAAACCCCGCCGTGGACGCCGCACCATGAGAGTTCCTGCGCGAGAATTGGGACTTATTTGCCTGGCATCCCTCAGACATGCCATGAATCCCACGTAGGCTGGCCGAGTATAGCCTCAATATCCTAAACGGATTCAAGCCGGTCAAGCAAGCTCTTCAACGTTTCTCCGGACCCAAGAGACATGCCATGGGAGAGGAACTAGCCAAGTTATTAGAGGCCGGATTCATCAGAGAAATAAAACACCCAGACTGGCTAGCAAACCTGGTGATGGTACCAAAGAAGGATAAATCCTGGCGCCTTTGTGTCGATTTCAAGGACCTCAATAAAGCTTGCCCAAAGGATCCCTTCCCCCTCCCCCGCATCGATCAAATTATCGATGCTACCGCAGGACACGAGTCATTGTGTTTCCTCGACGCATACTCCGGTTACCACCAAATCAAGATGGCGGAGTCCGACCAAGCCGCAACGGCATTCATCACACCATACGGTCCCTTCTGTTTCAACACAATGCCTTTTGGGCTCAAAAACGCCGGCGTAGCATATCAGCGCATGTTTCAGACATGTCTGGAGAAACAAATCAGCAAAACAGTAGAGGCATATGTAGACGATGTGGTCGTCAAAACCAAACACGTCGACTCTTTGATAGACGACTTGAGGCTCACATTCGACAACCTCCGAACATATGACATCAAGCTCAATCCGGAAAATGCGTTCTCGGCATACCAGCCGGAAAGCTCCCGGGTTTCATCGTCTCTAGTAGAGGTATTGAAGCTAATCCGGCCAAAATCCGAGCTTTGCCACAGTTTGCTACCCCAACAGACCTCAAGCAAATCCAGAAGTTAACTGGATGCGTGGCGGCTCTAAGCCGCTTTATCTCCCGCTTAGGAGAAAAGGCTTTACCCCTTTATCGCCTCCTTCAGCGCACCGAACACTTCGAGTGGACGGATGCTGCCACAGCCGGATTGGAAGAAATAAAGGCCATTTTGGCAACCAACCCAATCCTGGCCGCGCCAAACATTGGCGAACCAATGTTGTTGTACATTGCGGCAACTCATCAACTTGTAAGCGCAGTGCTCGTTGTCGAACGAGAAGCTGACGGACATAAATTCCCTCTTCAAAAGCCGGTATACTATGTATCCACTGTCCTCACTCCATGAAAATCACGGTACCCACATTATCAAAAGATAGCCTATGCGGTATTCATGGCATCCCGGAAGCTGCGACACTACTTTCAAGAGTGTTCGATTATAGTAGCCTCGGAAGTGCCACTTAATGATATTATAATCAACCGCGACGCTACGGGCCAAATTGCTAAATGGGCCATTGAGATCCTCCCGTTCGACATAACATACAAACCTCGACGAGCCATTAAGTCGCAAGTATTGACCGACTTTGTCACCGAATGGACGGAGGCCAAACTCCCTAAAGAGTACGGCGCATACTCCAATTGGATCATTGTCGGTATCAAAACCGGCGGATCTTGGGTAGGGGGTCCCGAACTATGCGTCTAGGCGGATGGTAACAGGAGACAAGGGACACGATGTTTTTACCCAGGTTCGGGCCCTCTCGATGGAGGTAAAACCCTACTCCTGCTTGATTAATATTGATGATATGGGTAGTACAAGAGTTGATCTACCACGAGATCGGAGAGGCTAAACCCTAGAAGCTAGCCTATGGTATGATTGTTGTATATGTTATCTATCGACTAGCCTGGCCTCGGTTTATATAATGCACCAATGGCCTAGGATAACAAGAGTACTAGCCGAATACGCCGGTGGGGAGGAGTCATTGTCTTGATCGCCAAGTCTTGTGGAATCTTCCTTGTATGCGGCAGCTGTCCGAGCTGGCCCATGAGTATACGGCCATGGGGGTCCTCGACCCAATCTAACAGATCAGGAGATGACATGGTGAGTACCGCCTAGTCCAGGACACTGTCAGTAGCCCCCTGAACCGGTCTTCAAGTTAGGGAAACTCCTCGATTCTTCCGAACCGTTCTTCATGTTCGGTCGTCGGTCTTGAAAACTGGTTCAACAAATCTTGTCATCTTCGATCTTGAGGATCACCGAAATGCATTCGACGAGTTTACACGTCGGGTATCCGAGGAGCCCCTTTAAGTTTCCGGCCTTTATCAATGCCTTGTTATTTTTATGCCACACCTCGGGTTTGAAGTTGTTCCCGGGCGGCAGCGTCCTCTTGCATCCGAGCTCCAACACCGGACTGCATTCGAGGTATCTTTTGCAGCCGAGCACCAATGCCGGACTGCTTCCCAGCTCTAACGCCGAAATGTATCCGAGCTCCAACGCCGGACTATGTATCCAAGGTGTCGTAAATCACCTTGGTTCAAAGAAGTTTGAAGGAGTTTAGCCGAGCTTAATGCCGAAAATGCCCTCTATGGAGCCAGCCACTAGCGCCCGAGCTTTATGCCGGACTACTTCCGAGGTGGTGCACCACCCCGAATGTGGGCCGATTTTTGTCAATATTTTTGATTGGTGCAATTTATTCTCTGCCGAGATATATAGCCAGTAGCCCTCAAGGTGGGTATCGGTCTAAAACCCGAGATACACATGAAGGATGACATAAGACCGCTGATCCCAGTAGCCGCTGAGACTCAGGTTGATTTGCAAAATCGGTCTGAGGATCAAGTCCTAGCTCTGTAGAATACTTAGAGACACAAAAAGCGGCGTGCTTAGTCCTCGAGACTCAGGTTGGGTGCGGCCGACCAACCTGAGGATCAAAATCTCCTCGGAAACTGCATTACACTTAAAATTTTCTGCATTGGACATGCATTGCAGTAGCCCCCGAGACACTGGTCGGGTGGCAACACCAGATCAGGGGATCGATGTGCCCCTTTAATATTTGTAAATAATAAGCCCGAAGCCCAGTAGCCCCCGAGCCTTAATGCAGGCATGGGTGGCCGAATTAAAGATTGATATCCATAGTAAAATCACAAATTATGTGTAATGACTCTATGTATCCAAGTACTTTACGTCATTAATGTTCGGATCCTCATTGTACAAAACTTTGTTGACTGACCATCGGCTTCCACCTCCTCGGCTATTGTGTTTGTCCTACTTTATAAAGCCTTTATGAGGGCAAAGATTTACAACGAACAAGGCAATCTGGCCATACGGTTTTATAAACAAAGGTACGTAGAGAGATATGTTATATTACTGTTTAACAGAAGAAATGTCTTCCAAAGAAAATAGTCCTGCTATCGGTTCCTTTCTTTGGGTTGTCATGCTAAGCATGATCATGAAACCTCAGCTACAATGTAAGAGCAAAATATCGAGGATTTAGTTTGGGAGGCCAGTTAATAGCCCCCGGTAGTGTTCGGCGACACTCGAGGTCAAGCCGTAAACACTTCGGCCATTGTTATGAATGGCCCGTCATTTAACACCGTCATCATATCGCTGACCAGTTTACGCTTATTGTGACAGTCAGTTTTCGGCTTTCTCCACTGAGGTGCTTAACCATGTGAGCTGGAAGCACAATCACAGTGGTTCTCCCTTTGCACACCTAGTCGAACAAAGCGGAACATAGGAGGCAAGCGCAGGAGCCGGGCAACCCAACTATTGACCGAAGACACAATTCGAAACTGATGCATATATAGCAATATCCGAGAATGTTTTTGCCGAATCTCTAAAGGTGTCCGGCGTTGCACTACGAGACTTGTGCTGAAAACACACAAATAGTTTAAAAGTGCCATAAGCTTGGAAAACCAAAAAATGTCAGTAAAAACTTGACGTCCGAACAAGATCAAGTGTTCGGTGCCAATCCGAAAATTGGCCTTAGCAAAAGAAGTGCTTCTGTCGTGCTTTAACATGATACATCCTATCTCAAGACTTCAAGCGGGTCAGCCTACGGCTTCAACCTCCTATCCTGAGGGCGGAGTACTTCTCACTAGGCCAGTTTAGCAAACTAAACTCTAGCGGCTTTGAGAGAGAAATTAGGCTCCCCGGCTAGCGACCACACATTCGTGTCGAAAAAAGGAGTGATAGATAATAATAATAATAATAATAAAACTTTGCAATGACTAAGAAGTAGAACACTTATCATAAAACGGCTCATATAAATTTAAGAGCCCCAAGTGACTTGGGTAAAAGAATGATTGCATGTACCGAAGTACTTATATCATATCTATGTTCAACCGAACTTTAAATGCGTCTTAACCGACCATCGGCTTCTCCCTCTTCGGTCAAGGACCAAAAAGTGTTATGTACTCCATCTGTCGAGAATATCGATGGTGTTTCCAATAACCAGGCAATCAGGCCATAAGGCTGTAACAGACAAAGAGCGCTCAGGGAACTTATGCTATATTACTGCGAAGTGTAAGAAGCATCTTCGAAGAAAATAGTACCCCCACCGATACCTTTCTTCGGTGCTCATTGTTATTCTGAGACTTGTGCAATAGATTTTTTGTACTCATGAGTTCCGTTGTGTGCTGACCATCATTGAAAACTATAAGAGCGCTAGCTTTCGGCTTCACCTAGTCTGAGGTCCGGCTCGGATGACCCGATTGTGACAATCGCAGAGGTGCTCCCTTTACTTCCTAGCCGAACAATCAGGAACGTAGGGGTAAACACAGGAGCGAGGCAACCCAGCTTGCAAATCGCTTAAGTCAATATGGTGCATATTGTGGTGTAATACATGAACAAGGAACGAAGCCGTACAAGTATAATCATATGCAAGAGGAAAAGCTTCATAAAGGAAGCCCCCAAATGAATTGGGTATTTGAATTTATGCATCACAAACAAAGTTTGGACAAGGAAATTTTTTACAAGCAACTTTTTCCAAAAAAGTATAAGCTTGGTCGAACCGAACACAAGTTAGAAATTAAAGCGTTGAGCATGAAAGTGACTTAGCTGGTTAATGTGTTCGGTATTGATGACGCAGTCCGAGCTTGATGCGGGACAAGGTTCCATCCCCCAAGCCGGTCCCGAGGTGGCGGAGCGGAGAGCTCGACACGCCAATGACGAGGCTTTAAGTTCAGGTCTTGAGTGGTGTCCTCCCCTCCGCGGTTATCCGGCTTGGAGGGATTAGGAATCCGGACATAGCTAGTCCTTAAGATAGATGAAGGGTCGTCGCACTGTCCCTCTACCACAGCAACGTGATGGGTGACCTGGGGAGAGTTAATCTCTCTCAGATCGGGTTTAGGCCCAATCTGGTCGTAATCCGTAGCGACTCACAGGGCGGCGATGCGATCCAAGAGCTCGTTTAGGGAAGAGAGCTCCATTGGATCTAGCTGCTCGGCGAATTCCAAGCTGACATGAAGATTGCTTTCGATGACCCGAGAGGTCATCATCGGCGCAGAAGCCGAACAGGCGGTTATAAGGAAACCACCTAGCCTGAGAGTTTGGCCGGCATCCAAAGCTCCCTTAGCAACGGTGCCGTCTTTAAAGACAGGATGAGGCATCCTTCCTGATAGCGACGACATAGAGGAACTCTCAATGAAAGCACCAATGTTGGTGTCAAAACCGGCGGATCTCGGGTAGGGGGTCCCGAACTGTGCGTCTAGGCGGATGGTAACAGGAGACAAGGGACACGATGTTTTTACCCAGGTTCAGGCTAAACCCTAGAAGCTAGCCTATGGTATGATTGTTGTATATGTTATCTATCGACTAGCCTGGCCTCGGTTTATATAATGCACCAATGGCCTAGGATAACAAGAGTACTAGCCGAATACGCCGGTGGGGAGGAGTCATTGTCTTGATCGCCAAGTCATGTGGAATCTTCCTTGTATGCGGCAGCTGTCCGAACTGGCCCATGAGTATACGGCCATGGGGGTCCTCGGCCCAATCTAACAGATCAGGAGATGACGTGGTGAGTACCCCCTAGTCCAGGACACCGCCAATCATGCACTTCGACGGTTCTAAAATGTTGGCTGGTCTAGGGGCTGGCGTCGTCCTGACGTCCCCAACCGGAGATACCGTTCAGTACGTACTGCAAATATTGTATACAAACTCCAACAACGCAGCCGAATATGAAGCTCTGTTGCATGGTCTTCAGATGGCAGTCTCCATGGGCATTCAACGCCTGGAGGTGCGTGGGGATTCAAACCTCGCAATATCCCAAATAAATGGAGACTTTGACGCCAAGGATCCGAAAATGGCGGCCTACCAAAACGTCGTCCTAGAAATGCCAGCTCGGTTCGAGGGGCTCGAATTTCACCATGTGGCTCGGGAAAACAATCAGGCGGCGGATATCCTCGCTCGCATCAGCGCAAAACACGATGCGGTCCCCCCAACATATTTTTGGAGAGGCTGTTCAAGCCATCCGTAGTATGGGAAGGGGACACCCGTAACAATAGTTCAGACCCGGCCAAAATGCCCGATACCGAACACTCTGACACAATCGGAGGCTCCGCCACCGAAATAACACCTTCAGCCCACGTAATAATGGCCATCATAGCCCCGTGGACAAAACCATTCCGGGCCTACCTAACAAGGCAGGAACTTCCGGAGGACCAAAATGAGGCACGCTGCATAGTGCATCGATCCAAGGCCTACAGGGTCCATGAGGGAGAATTGTATAAAAAAGCACTATTGGAGTCCTTCAAAGGTGCATCTCCGAAGAGGAAGGGCGGAACCTTTTGGCAGAAATCCACGCTGGACTCAGCGGTCACCATGCCGCAACCCGGGCTCTTGTAAGCAAGGCCTTCCGTACAGGATTCTATTGGCCAACGGCCCGGGCAGATGCACAGGGCTTGGTCCAACATTACGCCGGTTGCCAGCTCTTTGCAAATCAAAGCCACATGCCACCCACCACCCTCCAAACAATCCCCATTACGTGGCCCTTCACGGTCTGGGGGCTTGACATGGTTGGACCCCTTAAAGGGGGAACCCACAAGAAAAAATACCTACTGGTCATGGTGGATAAATTCACCAAATCGATAGAGGCCAAACCTGTTAAAACAGCCGAATCTGGACCAGTGATAGACTTCATATCTGGGGTCGTACACCGTTATGGCGCCCCCCACAGCATCATCACTGACAACGGCACGAACTTCACTGTCGATGAGGTAAAACTCTGGTGCAGCAAAATGGGCATCAAGCTCGATTATGCTTCAGTCTATCACCCACAAACCAATGGCCAAGTTGAGCGAGCAAACGGTCTTATAATGAGCGGCATTAAACCCACCTTAGTGCATTCCTTAACAGAGTCTAACACGCACTGGTTAAAGGAGCTCGACTCCATACTCTGGGGGCTGCGGACCAGGCCGAATCGTAGTACTGGATATACACCCTTTTTTATGGTGTACGGCGCAGAGGTAGTCTTGCCCTATGACATAATTCATGACTCACCTCGGGTGCGCATGTACGAAGAAAGAGAAGCCGAGCTACGAAGAAAGAGAAGCCGAGCTCGATCGGCAGGACAGTCTGGACACCCTGGAGGAGGAGCGCGACGTAGCAAAAGCCCGTTCCGCATTTTATCATCAACAGGCTCGCAGGTACCAAAGTAGAGAAGTACGGGCCAAAACTTATAACATTGGCGAACTAGTTCTACGCCTGCCGGATAAGAAAAAGAACAAGCTCGAGCCCAAATGGGAAGTCCCTTCATTATTGACCAAGTTCTGACCGGTGGAGCGTACCGACTGCGGGATGCATCGACTAATCGACTCGAGCCGAACCCATGGAACGCGGCCAGGCTCCAAAGATTCTACGCATAGCGCCGGACTCTATGTTCGTCCCCTTCCTTTGTCCATTTTTTGCATATACATTATCTGTCTTGTTTTTCTTTCTTTCATTCTTTTATTCTTTCTCTAGGCCTTCAAGGGCCAACTTGTGCCTCGCTTGCACATTATAGATGCGCTAGTCGCGCTCATCATACCTGGGGGCTTCCTTCACAGAAGCTTAATCATTTATCTGGGCCTCATGCCCCGCACATGTGTTATACTTCCTCATGTACCTTTTTTCGCCATTATATGCATCAATATGACTTAAGTTTTGGCCAAGCTGGGTTGCCTGGCTCTTATATTTATGCCCTACGTTCCCGTTAATTCGGCTAGGGCATAAGGGGAGCACCTCTGCGATTGTTACTGTCGGGTCAGCCGGATGTGTACCTCAGACTGGGTGAAGCCGAAAGCTAGCGTTCTTAAGGGAATATTCAGTCGGTGAACAAAATATGATTTTTTATTTTCCATATCTGCCCCTAGATGTTTTTTCCTGCGTTTCTTATCGCAATCCGGACATGCACTTTAGGGCATGCATACCCAGGGAAAGGAACCCTTAACGGAACTATTCTCCCTGGAAGATGTTTCTTACTACCCATGTAATATAACATAACTAGTTGGGCACTTGTCCGTTCAAGCACTAATGACCCCTACGCCTGGTATCCACGCATACCCCGGTTCTTATATAACTGAGCGGGTATTCGGATACACTCCGGACTATCGGGTCCCGAGGTTGAAGCGAAAAGGTCCGGCAAGACAAATGATCTACCATCCAGCTAGAAGGCATTATACATGTCACTTTAATTACATAGTCATGCAGACTGACTAAATTCCTCTTCTATACCATCCAACAGGCGGTCTAGCCTACAATCCTGTTGGGAATACTTTGCGGCTAATTCTACTTGCCCATACACTAAGCTAACGGGGATTTCTTTTCTGTCGGGTCTCGCAGGTCCGACCTCGACCATGTGATTTGCGTCAGCCTTGGTATACCGCGTCTTCACCATGGCCCAGGCTTCTCTGGCACCTTGTCGGCAGGCCAATATCTTCCATAATCGGAAGCGCCGCCGTGCTCCATTGAGCTTCTCCGTAAGCTCTGCAACGCCTTCTGGCAGGGAGGCGGATGGCCACAAGGCCTGGGAAACACCTTGCATCACCTGCCGAACTTGTTCGTGCAGACATGAGAGCTCGGATAGAAGATCACCCGCAGACCTGGGCATTTCCTCCACGGGACGACCCGTCAACATACGTACAGACATAACGCTATTAGTCGGCTTCTTCACGAACTCCTTTCAAAGGATTCGTTCAAGCACTTACTGAAAATGCCGCGCCGAAGCCGCTTATTCTCCTTCTCGGAGTCTGCAAGCTGGGCTTGAACGTCTTTTAGTTCCATGCTTAGCTTGATATTGGCGTCTTGGAGATTGTTTTTCTCCCGCCTAACCTCAGTCAGCACGTGTTTGCCAGCCTCTAGCTGTCGCACGGCATGCCGGTCCTCCGGATTTTCTCCGGATTCATCTGCAACATCTATTGTTAGATCTACAGCCACGCCGCACACTATATGGTAACCATCATTCTTTAAAGTAAATGTTACCAGCGGGTGACTTTTTCAGGTCCTGCAATGCGGCAACAGTGGCCCGCAGTTGGGTCTTGCATTCCTCTAGCTCCTGTGACAGCCTAGTATTCTTCTCTGTAAGAACGTGCACAATAAAGATGATCCTTAAATCAGTTATGCTAACTGTTTCAAGTCTCAGGGGCTACTGATACATATAAATCGTCAGATTTACTTACCCGTACATCCTTTACATACTGATCCGTGGCTCTGGCTAGACCATCTTGAGCAGCTCGGAGGTACGCCTCTCTAGAATTGAAGGCATCAAATGCCTCTGGTGAGAAACAAGCGTCACGGAGTATGACCCGGCGGCGCCTATGATTCATGGCGCTTTCCACTTCTGAGTTTGTAGCGGATAATCTATCCGCATCCTCTGTAGGGGGATTATCCGGCGCCTGCCCCATATCGGCTTCCGCCTCTATGTCTGGTTCTGGCGCCCGACTGGTGGAAGCATGATTAGTAACATCGCCGGACATATTACGGCAAGCGTTTTTTCTATTAAAGAAACACGGGCATCATTACATTTCTTGAAAGACGACAACCACGGAGCGGGGCTTTTGTTATACCTTTGCGCCGGCATCTCCGTCCTGACCGCCTTCCTTTTTGGCCTACCCGGCCTCGGTGCCTCTTGTTGGCGAGTTGCTGCGGGTTCGGCAGGGCATCTCGAATGCCTTCCCTGTAAAAATGCCATATGTATATGGTGGGTGAAGTGTCTAAAAGGGGATCCTAGTTTTTGGAGTTGGGATTTTTGGTTTTCTTATGTGCGATGCAGGGAGCAGTCCGGGATAGTCGGCCGTAATGGCCACCATGGCATCATCGCAGCTTAACTGATAGAACTCCCGGTCTATCAGCTCCACGAATATAACCGAATCTTCTTCAAGTCCAGAATCGAGGGCCCGGTCAGGGTCCTCTGGTTGTGGAGAAGGGTTGCTGACCTCCTTTATGGCTTTTCGCAGTTCCTGCCGCAAAGTGGCAAGGTGAGTACTTACGACAAAGAATGCGGGAAAAATGGAGTAAGGAGATATAACTTACCCAGCTTGGAGGATTGTACATGGAGAATCCATCCCGTGGCTTGATGCGGGTGAACTCCTCTTCCTCTCCCTTGAACAACTCGGACAGAATTTTCGCTAAAGCGGCAGCATTGTCCGGACCCTTACACCCGCAACGGGTGGCATCATCCGCCCCGTTAAAACACCACAAAGGGTGCCCATGATATTGAAGTGGTTGCACTCCCCGCATTATGCAAATTGACATAACTTCGATTAATGGCAATCCTGATCGAGCCAGCGCTTTAATCTGGTTCATCAGATAGAGGACTTCTCCATTGTCTTCCACCTGGGGGCTCCGTGGGCGCCAACTTCGGCATTTTTTCAGAGGAGCATTGTTGAACTCAGGAAGACCCTGCCGAACAGGGTCCGGAAGGGGAACGTCCTCCATATAAAACCATTCTGAGGGCCAGTCTTCGGACGACTTCTTCGGGGTACCAGACAGGTATCCGGTACCGGCGATGCGCCATATTTCGGATCCGCCCACTTGATAAAGTGACCCCCTCTGTGTGCGAGGGACGAGACAAAATAGCCTTTTCCATAGCTCGAAGTGAGCCTCACAGCCCAGAAACAACTTGCAGAGAGCAACATAGCCGGTGATATGTAGAATGGAGGCAGGGGTGAAATTGTGTAATTGGAGGCCGTAGAACTCTAGGAGCCCGCGGAGGAACGGATGAATTGGAAATCTGAGTCCCCTTAATAAATGAAAAACAAGGCAGACCCGTTCCCCCATAGAGGGATAGGGAAACCTCTCCTCTTGCTCCCCGCCATTGTAGGTGGCGAGCCCGGCTCGAACGGGCACCATATACGCCGGAGGGAGAAATCCCTTAGTCTGCAGTTCAACTAATCGACTGTGCGGGACTGAACACCTCTCCCAATCACCGGGCTTAGGGCTACGGGGGCGGGAGGAGGAGTTGCGGAGGTCGTCCATGCTGTAATGGATCTTTCCGAAACGCGCTCTGATGGATTCTCGCTGGGGGAGGATGGTATGGATCGGATATAAGGATCCCCATCCCTTTAATAGACAATTTATTTATCTGGCTAGGGGGGGGGGAATGTAAAAACGCCCTGGCACCTTGTACTCATTCGATGCGTGGGAGATAGCCCTTATTGGGCACATAAGCCAAGAGGTCCAAACATTTATGGGACCGGAGACTACTTTACAAAACGTTCGAAAGATGGAGAAGAACCCGCCTTGCAATGCCGAAGACAACACTGCGCGCCGGACTCATCGTCATTGAAGCCTGGTTCGGGGGCTACTGAGGGAGTCCTGGATTAGGGGGTATTCGGACAGCCGGATTATATCCTTTGGCCGGACTGTTGGACTTTGAAGATACAAGATTGAAGACTTCGTCTCGTGTCCGGATGGGACTCTACTTGGCGTGGAAGGCAAGCTAGGCAATACGGATATGTATATCTCCTCCTTTGTAACCGACCTTGTGTAACCCTAGCCCCCTCAGGTGTCTATATAAACCGGAGGGTTTTAGTCCGTAGGACAACATACAATCATACCATAGGCTAGCTTCTAGTGTTTAGCCTCTCCGATCTCGTGGTAGATCAACTCTTGTAATACTCATATCATCAAGGATAAATCAAGCAGGACGTAGGGTTTTACCTCCATCAAGAGGGCCCGAATCTGGGTAAAACAACGTGTTCCCTGTTGATACGTCTCCAACGTATCTATAACTTTTGATTGCTCCATGCTATATTATCTACTGTTTTGGACTATATTGGGCTTTATTTTTCACTTTTATAATATTTTTGGGACTAGCCTATTAACCGGAGGCCCAGCCCAGAATTGCTGTTTTTTTTGCCTATTTTAGTGTTCCGAAGAAACGGAATATCAAACGGAGTCCAAACGGAATGAAACCTTCGGGAACGTGATTTTCTCACCGAACTTGATCCAGTAGACTTGGACCCTACGCCAGGGCATCAGAGAGGCGGTCATGAGGGTGGGGGCGCCCCCCTAGGGTGCGCCCCTACCTCGTGGGCCCCTCGGAGCTCCACCGACGTACTTCTTCCTCCTATATATACCTACGTACCCCCAAACGATCAGAACAGGAGCCAAAACCTAATTCCACCGCCGCAACTTTCTGTATCCACGAGATCCCATCTTGGGGCCTGTTTCGGAGCTCCGCCGAATAGGGTTGTCATCACGGAGGGCTTCTACATCATCATAGCCCCTCCGATGAAGTGTGAGTAGTTTACCTCAGACCTTCGGGTCCATAGTTAGTAGCTAGATGGCTTCTTCTCTCTTTTTGGATCTCAATACAAAGTTCTCCCCCTCTCTTGTGGAGATCTATTCGATGTAATCTTATTTTTGCGGTGTGTTTGTTGAGACCGATGAATTATGGGTTTATGATCAAGTCTATCTATGAATAATATTTGAATCTTCTCTGAATTCTTTTATGTATGATTGGTTATCTTTGCAAGTCTCTTCGAATTATCTGTTTGGTTTGGCCAACTAGATTGGTAGTTCTTGCCATGGGAGAAGTGCTTAGCTTTGGGTTTGATCTTGCGGTGTCCTTTCCCAGTGACACAAGGGGCAGCGAGGCACGTATTGTATCATTGCCATCGAGGATAACAAGATGGGGTTTATTTCATATTGCATGAATTTATTTCTCTACATCATGTCATCTTGCTTAAAGCGTTACTCTGTTTTTAACTTAATACTCTAGATGCATGCTGGATAGCAGTCGATGAGTGGAGTAATAGTAGTAGATGCAGAATCGTTTCGGTCTACTTGTCACGGACGTGATGCCTATATACATGATCATGCCTAGATATTCTCATAAGTATGCTCAATTCTGTCAATTGCTCAACAGTAATTTGTTCACCCACCATAGAATACTTATGCTCTTGAGAGAAGCCACTAGTGAAACCTATGGCCCCCGGGTCTCTTCTCATCATATCAATCTCCATCACTTTAATCTTGTTTTGCTTTTTACTTTGCCTTTGACTTTTTACTTTGCATCTCTATACCAAAAATACCAAAAATATTATATTTATCAGATCTCACTCTCGTAAGTGACCATGAAGGGATTGACAACCCCTAATTGCGTTGGTTGCAAGTAGCTATCATTTTGTGCAGGTACGAGGGACTTGAGCGTGGCCTCCTACTGGATTGATACCTTGGTTCTCAAAAAATGAGGGAAATACTTGCGCTACTTTGCTGCATCATCCCTTCCTCTTCGGGGAAATCCAACGCAAGCTCAAGAGGTAGCAACAACGATTTCTGGCGCCGTTGCCGAGGAGTCTACGCAAAAAGTCAACATACCAAGTACCCATCACAATCCCTATCTCTCGCATTACATTATTTGCCATTTGCCTCTCGTTTTCCTCTCCCCCACTAAACCCTTGCCATTTTATTCGCCCCCTCTCTCTCTATCCTCTCTCCCTTTTGCCCGTTTGCTCTTGTTTGCTCGTGTGCTAGTTTGTTTGCTTGTCGTCATGGCTAGTCCTCTTTCTGCTCCATCGTCCCCCGAGTTTGAAGTCCTTCACTTCAAACAAAAGCAAGGAGAAAACTTAAAGGATGCTTGGTTTAGAATGATGGAATCTTATCGTAAATGCATCCTAGAAGTAAATTTCATAATTTTTCTTCGCAACTTTTATGTTGGGCTTAATATGTCTTATAGACAACTTTTGGATTGTGTTGCCAAAGGCAATTTTATTGAAATTGATCCTAGTATCGCGCATGAAATTATAGAAGGTATAGTTGGAACTTTACCTCAACAAAAGGGGCCCCATCATACCCAAGAGGAAACGCAAGTTTTTGAGAAAATTTGCGAATTAACTAAGATTTTACAAAAATCTCTTGAACCTCATAAGAGCATTATCGGAAATCTTCACCGCATGAATATGTTGATTACTCTTTGCAATAAGCGGTTGGATTCTTTAGATCTCAAGATCTCTGAATATGAAGGGAAACGTAAGGAGCCTCCCGGATTCGAGCATAACATCGCTAAAAGAATTAAGAATCAAGATGACAATACCTAGATCTATCCTCGCTTTTATGCCTAGCTAGGGGCGTTCAACGATAGCGCTTGTTGGGAGGCAACCCAATTTTATTTTTTATTCCTTGCTTTTTGCTCCTGTTTAGTAATAAATAAATTATTTAGCCTCTGTTTTGGTTGTGTTTTTTGTGTTTAATTAGTGTTTGTGCCAAGTAGAACCGTTGGGAAGACTTGGGGAAAGTCTTGTTGAACTTGCTGTAAAAAACAGAGACTTTAGCGCTCACGAGAACTACTGTCATTTTTATTTGGAGAGTGCTATTTAGTTAACTCTTTTTGCAGATCATTAATAGATAAATTCCTCACGTCCGTCAATTTATTTTAGAATTTTTGGGGTTCCAGATCTTGCGCTAGCTACAGATTACTACAGACTGTTCTGTTTTTGACAGATTCTGTTTTTCGTGTGTTGTTTGCTTATTTTGATGAATCTATGGTTAGTAAAATAGTTTATAATCCATAGAGAAGTTGGAATACAGTATCTTTAACACCAATATAAGTAAAGAATGAGTTTATTACAGTACCTTGAAGTGGTTTTTTGTTTTCTTTCGCTAACGGAGCTCACGAGTTTTCTACTTTAAGTTTTGTGTTGTGAAGTTTTCAAGTTTTGGGTGAATTCTTGTGATGGATTATGGAACAAGGAGTGGCAAGAGACTAAGCTTGGGTATGCCCATGGCACCCCCAAGATAATCCAAGGACACCAAAAAGTCAAAGCTTGGGGATGCCCCGGAAGGCATCCCCTCTTTAGTCCACTTCCATCGGTAATTTACTTGGAGCTATATTTTTATTCACCAACATGATATGTGTTTTGCTTGGAGCGTCTTGTATTATTTGTGTCTTTGGTTGTTAGTATGCCACAATCATCCTTTCTGTACACACCTTTTGTCAGTGTAGTGAAAACCAGGGCTACACTAACTGCCGGGCATGGGCCACGACTGTATGCAATTACGCTAAAGAGGATCCATCTTCGCCGACAAGCGCTACATCGGCAAGCAAGACTCAAGCTACCTTCCCGGCAAGGAGCATCCTGCCCTGCTAGGGAGGACAGATACAAGGCCCCGGCAAGAGGATCTTGCCGGGAAGAGACAAGGCCCCGGCAAGAGGAGCTTGCCGGGAAGGCCAACCACGGCACTTCAAGAAACTTGCCGCGATGCACCGCACGTCCCGGCAAGGTCCGGTGAGCGACAAGCTTCTGGACTCGACAAGACGACGACCCCGACAAGGTACTCGCTGGGGGCCCGCTGCCACTCTGTACCCACGCTCCAGCGCACCCACCCGCGCGTCGCCATGAGGCTTCCTCAGGGGCGCGTGGCGGGAGCCTGTGCAGCCAGGGGTACGCGGTGGCAAGCGGAGATGAAGAGAAGGCCATCGTGGCAAACGGTGGCGCTCCTAACGGTCACTTTTTTGCACTGTTTAGGTAACTCAGACGGGCATTCAATGACCTTGTCCCATGCCGTCAGAGTTAGGTAGGGTGCACTGTGTCCATAGTAGCGGTAGCTGCACCTACCGCATCCTTTTCCATTTTTACCCTTCTAGTCTACGTTGCCACCTGTCGGTGACCCCTTGAAAGTATAAAAGGAGGCCCAAGCGCAACGTAGAGGGTTGGGGGCTCATTCGAAACATCAGGAACACTCTCACGCTCGGTCTGGCAGCGTCCATCGCTCCTGAGCAAGAATTCAATACACACAAACAAGCAACAGTAGGGTTTTACGCATCCGTGCGGCCCGAAGCTGGGTAAAACTGCTCGCGTTTACTGCCTTGATCCGCTCTTTGCGCGGCCGCCGCCCCCCTCCGAACCGAAAGGGGCCCGGTCCCCATAGGTGTTGGTGGACCAGTTTCCCCGACATCTTTGGTGCGCCAGGTAGGGGGCGTCGAGATTGTGTGAACCTGATCCGGCGTCCACACGAGCTAGATCTTCATCTTCTTCATCGACATGCCACCGAAGAAGAAGGCTTCGGCGGCAGCTGTTCCGTCCACGTCAAGGCTCAGCTGTTCTTCATCATCATGGCTCCTAAGAAGCGGGCGAGCAAAAGAACGACGCCAGTGCGGCAACAGAAAAGCTAAGTCATGCGAAACTTTAGATATTTCCTTTCTATATAAGGTTATCCGCCTCGGAGATCTTGTTCTTTGTATGGAAAACCTGTGCGCGGAGGAATCAACTCGTAGCTAGTTGCGCCCTTACTTTGTTTCGAGTCCGCTCAACAACTTAAGTGAGCTGCGACTAGTTGCGACAAGGTTTCTTGTCGGTAGCGGCACCGCCAGCAGGCTGCTGACGTCCCGCACTCAGCGCTCGCGGCTAAGGTGCCTACGCCGACAAGTTCCCTAAAAGCGTAGGGTGGACGTACAAAGAGAGGTTGAACAGGAAGATACCATGCAGTATTTATTTGAGATTTCTGCATAGACCTGTATGCCAAGGAACCTTCTCGGGGCTAGTTGCACTCCATGTTGCCTCGAGTCCGCTCGGCAACTTGTGCGGTTGCGCTAGAGCCAAGAAGGTAAACCTTTCCGGGAGGCGACGTTCCCGAATAGCCGCTAAGGGCCCGTTCCCTCAAGCGCTGCTGGCTGGATCGTACGCACCGGAAAGCATTCCAGCAGGCATAGGGAATATGTAGCAGAAGTCAAAATTTGCAAGTGAGTTAAGTGCACTTCAGATGCTAATCACTTGTCATGTTTAAACGCAGTTATGGCCCGGGGGCTGGCAACGCCCTTAAGACCAATCTTCTTGGTGTCAAGAACGACGAAGTTCTTTGCCATAAGCCTTCTCAGCAACAAGCTTGCCGGAAGCCGGCATCGAGAACGTCAAAGTTCTCTGCTGAAGATAAAAGCCTTCTCGGCAACAAGCTTGCCGGAAGCCGGCATCGAGAACGTCAAAGTTCTCTGCTGAAGATAAAAGCCTTCTCGGCAACAAGCTTGCCGGAAGCCGGCATCGAGAACGTCAAAGTTCTCTGCTGAAGATAAAAGCCTTCTCGGCAACAAGCTTGCCGGAAGCCGGCATCGAAAACGTCAAAATTCTCTGCTGAAGATAAAAGCCTTCTCGGCAACAAGCTTGTCGGAAGCCGACATCGAGAACGTCAAAGTTCTCTACTGAAGATAAAAGCCTTCTCGGCAACAAGCTTGCCGGAAGCCGGCATCGAGAACATCAAAGTTCTCTGCTGAAGATAAAAGCCTTCTCGGCAACAAGCTTGCCGGAAGCCGGCATCGAGAACGTCAAAGTTCTCTGCTGAAGATAAAAGCCTTCTCGGCAACAAGCTTGCCGGAAGCCGGCATCGAGAACGTCAAAGTTCTCTGCTGAAGATAAAAGCCTTCTCGGCAACAAGCTTGCCGGAAGCCGGCATCGAGAACGTCAAAGTTCTCTGCTGAAGATAAAAGCCTTCTCGGCAACAAGCTTGACGGAAGCCGGCATCGAGAACGTCAAAGTTCTCTGCTGAAGATAAAAGCCTTCTCGGCAACAAGCTTGCCGGAAGCCGGCATCGAGAACGTCAAAGTTCTCTGCTGAAGATAAAAGCCTTCTCGGCAACAAGCTTGCCGGAAGCCGGCATCGAGAACGTCAAAGTTCTCTGCTGAAGATAAAAGCCTTCTCGGCAACAAGCTTGCCGGAAGCCGGCATCGAGAACGTCAAAGTTCTCTGTTGAAGATAAAAGCCTTCTCAGCAACAAGCTTGCCGGAAGCCGGCATCGAGAACGTCAAAGTTCTCTGCTGAAGATAAAAGCCTTCTCGGCAACAAGCTTGCCGGAAGCCGGCATCGAGGGCGTCAAAGTTCTCTGCTGAAGATAAAAGCCTTCTCGGCAACAAGCTTGCCGGAAGCCGGCATCGAGAACGTCAAAGTTCCTTGCTGAAGATAAAAGCCTTCTCGGCAACAAGCTTGCCGGAAGCCGGCATCGGGAACGTCAAAGTTCTCTGCTGGAGATAAAAGCCTTCCTGGCGACGAGCTTGCCGGAAGCCGGCGTCAAGAACGTCAAAAGTCTCCGCGAGAAACATAAGACCTCCCGGCAACAGCCTTGCCGGGAGCAAGAAAGGAAACAAAGCAACACTCTGGCATCGAGATCTATAGAGTTCTCTGCCAGAAAATTTCCATGGAAGTAGGCTCGGGGGTTTGTAGCTCCTTTGAGTGCAACAACAACCATGGCCCATGCCAAGCTTGGTCCCGTCTCCAGCGTCGAATTCATGAAGTTCTCCGCTGCAGCCGGGCCTGGGGGCTACTGTCGGTGTAGTGAAAACCAGGGCTACACTAACCGCCGGGCATGGGCCACGACTGTATGCAATTACGCTAAAGAGGATCCATCTTCGCCGACAAGCGCTACATCGGCAAGCAAGACTCAAGCTACCTTCCCGGCAAGGAGCATCCTGCCCTGCTAGGGAGGACAGATACAAGGCCCCGGCAAGAGGATCTTGCCGGGAAGAGACAAGGCCCCGGCAAGAGGAGCTTGCCGGGAAGGCCAACCACGGCACTTCAAGAAACTTGCCGCGATGCACCGCACGTCCCGGCAAGGTCCGGTGAGCGACAAGCTTCTGGACTCGACAAGACGACGACTCCGACAAGGTACTCGCCGGGGGCCCGCTGCCACTCTGTACCCATGCTCCAGTGCACCCACCCGCGCGTCGCCATGAGGCTTCCTCAGGGGCGCGTGGCGGGAGCCTGTGCAGCCAGGGGTACGCGGTGGCAAGCGGAGATGAAGAGAAGGCCATCGTGGCAAACGGTGGCGCTCCTAACGGTCACTTTTTTGCACTGTTTAGGCAACTCAGACGGGCATTCAATGACCTTGTCCCCTGCCGTCAGAGTTAGGTAGGGTGCACTATGTCCACAGTAGCGGTAGCTGCACCTACCGCATCCTTTTCCATTTTTACCCTTCTAGTCTACGTTGCCACCTGTCGGTGACCCCTTGAAAGTATAAAAGGAGGCCCAAGCGCAACGTAGAGGGTTGGGGGCTCATCCAAAACATCAGGAACACTCTCACGCTCGGTCTGGCAGCGTCCATCGCTCCTGAGCAAGAATTCAATACACACAAACAAGCAACAGTAGGGTTTTACGCATCCGGCGGCCCGAAGCTGGGTAAAACTGCTCGCGTGTACTGCCTCGATCCGCTCTTTGCGCGGCCTCCGCCCCCCTCCGAACCGAAAGGGGCCCGGTCCCCATAGGTGTTGGTGGACCAGTTTCCCTGACACCTTTTGAGAGAGCCATACATGAATTAAAATTTGATAGAATACTCTATGTGCTTCACTTATATCTTTTGAGTTATATAGTTTTGCTCTATGTGCTTCACTTATATCTTTTGAGCGCTATAATTTTGCTCTATGTGCTTCACTTAATTTTTTAGAGCACGGTGGTGGATTTGTTTTAAAGAAACTGTTGATCTCTCATGCTTCACTTAAATTATTTTGAGAGTCTTAATAGCATGGTAATTTGCTTAATAATAACATGCTTGGTATTCAAGATTTGTGAAACTTTCTTTTGAGTGTGTTGAATACTAAGAAAAGTTGGATGCTTGATAATTGTTTTGAGATATGGAGGTAGTAATATCAAAGTCATGCTAGTAGAGTAATTGTGAATTTGAGAAGTGCTTGAGTTAAAGTTTGCAAGTCCCGTAGCATGCACGTATGGTAAACGTTATGCAACAAATTTGAAACATGAGGTGTTAT
Organism: Triticum aestivum; assembly: GCF_018294505.1. Taxonomy (NCBI): domain Eukaryota; kingdom Viridiplantae; phylum Streptophyta; class Magnoliopsida; order Poales; family Poaceae; genus Triticum; species Triticum aestivum. The sequence goes on along the minus strand of NC_057794.1, from coordinate 110,718,540 downwards.
TTGATTGTCCTCCTTATGAGTGGTGGTCGGGGACGAGCGATGGTCTTTTCGTACCAATCTATCCCCCTAGGAGCATGCGCGTAATACTTTGGTTTTTGATGGCTTGTAGATTTTTGCAATAAGTATATGAGTTCTTTATGACTAATATTGAGTCCATGGATTATACGCACTCTCACCCTTCCACCTTTGCTAGCCTCTCTAATACCGCGCACCTTTCGCCGGTATCATACACCCACCATATACCTTCCTCAAAACAGCCACCATACCTATCTATTATGGCATTTCCATAGCCATTCCGAGATATATTGCCATGCAACTTTCCACCGTTCCGTTTATTATGACACACTCCATCATTGTCATATTGCATATCCCGGTACACCGCCAGAGGCATTCATATAGAGTCATATTTTGTTCTAAGTATCGAGTTGTAATTGTAGAGTTGTAAGAAAAATAAAAGTGTGATGATCATCATTATTAGAGCATTGTCCCAAGTGAGGAAAGGATGATGGAGACTATGATTCCCCCACAAGTCGGGATGAGACTCCGGACAAAAAATAAATAAAAGAGGCCAAAGAAGCCCAAAAAAAGAGAAAGGCCAAAGAAAGGAGAAAAGGCCCAAATAAAAAAATGAGAGAAAAAGAGAGAAGGGACAATTTTACTATCCTTTTACCACACTTGTGCTTCAAAGCAACACCGTGATCTTCATAGTAGAGAGTCTCTCATGTTATCACTTTCATATACTAGTGGGAATTTTACATTATAGAACTTGGCTTGTGTATTCCAATGATGGGCTTCCTCAAATTGCCCTAGGTCTTCATGAGCAAGCAAGTTGGATGCACACCCACTTAGTTTCTTTTTGAGCTTTCATATACTTATAGCTCTAGTGCATCCGTTGCATGGCAATCCCTACTCACTCACATTGATATCTATTGATGGGCATCTCCATAGCCTGTTGATACGCCTAGTTGGTGTGAGACTATCTTCCCCTCTTTTTGTCTTCTCCACAACCACCATTCTATTCCACCTATAGTGCTATATCCATGGCTCACGCTCATGTATTGCGTGAAGATTGAAAAAGTTTTGAAAAAGTTAGAGTAGGAAACAATTGCTTGGCTTGTCATCGGGGTTGTGCATGATTTAAATACTTTGTGTGGTAAAGATAGAGCATAGCCAGACTATATGATTTTGTAGGCATAACTTTCTTTGGCCATGTTATTTTGAGAAGACATAATTGCTTTGTTAGTATGCTTGAAGTATTATTATTTTTATGTCAATATAAACTTTTGTCTTGAATCTTTCGAATCTGAATATTCATATCACAATTAAGAAAATTTGCATTGAAATTATGCCAAGTAGCACTCCGCATCAAAAATTCTCTTTTTATCATTTACCTACCCGAGGACGAGCAGGAATTAAGCTTGGGGATGCCTGATACGTCTCCAACGTATCTATAATTTTTGATTGCTCCATGCTATATTATCTACTATTTTGGACTATATTGGGCTTTGTTTTTCACTTTTATATTATTTTTGGGACTAACCTATTAACCGGAGGCCCAGCCCAGAATTGCTGTCTTTTTTGCCTATTTCAGTGTTTCGAAGAAACGGAATATCAAACGGAGTCCAAACGGAATGAAACCTTTGGGAACGTGATTTTCTCACCGAACGTGATCCAGGAGACTTGGACCCTACGCCAAGGCATCAGAGAGGCGGTCATGAGGGTGGGGGCGCCCCCCTAGGGCGCGCCCCCTACCTCGTGGGCCCCTCGGAGCTCCACCGATGTACTTCTTCGTGCTATATATACCTACGTACCCCCAAACGGTCAGAACAGGAGCCAAAAACCTAATTCCACCGCCGCAACTTTCTGTATCCATGAGATTCCATCTTGGGGCCTGTTCCAGAGCTCCACCGGAGAGGGCGGTCATCACGGAGGGCTTCTACATCATCATAGCCCCTCCGATGAAGTGTGAGTAGTTTACCTCAGACCTTCGGGTCCATAGTTAGTAGCTAGATGACTTCTTCTCTCTTTTTGGATCTCAATGCAAAGTTCTCCCCCTCTCTTGTGGAGATCTATTCGATGTAATATTCTTTTTGCGGTGTGTTTGTTGAGACCGATGAATTGTGGGTTTATGATCAAGTCTATCTATGAATAATATTTGAATCTTCTCTGAATTCTTTTATGTATGATTGGTTATCTTTGCAAGTCTCTTCGAATTATCCATTTGGTTTGGCTAACTAGATTGGTAGTTCTTGCCATGGGAGAAGTGCTTAGCTTTGGGTTCAATCTTGCAGTGTCCTTTCCCAGTGAAAGAAGGGGCATCAAGGCACGTATTGTATCGTTGCCATCGAGGATAACAAGATGGGGTTTATTTCATATTGCATGAATTTATCTCTCTACATCATGTCATCTTGCTTAAAGCGTTACTTTGTTTTTAACTTAATACTCTAGATGCATGCTGGATAGCGGTCGATGAGTGGAGTAATAGTAGTAGATGCAGAATTGTTTCGGTCTACTTGTCACAGACGTGATGCCTATATACATGATCATGCCTAGATATTCTCATAACTATGCTCAATTCTGTCAATTGCTCAATAGTAATTTGTTCACCCACCGTAGAATACTTATGCTCTTGAGAGAAGCCACTAGTGAAACCTGTGGCCCCCGGGTCTATTCTCATCATATCAATCTCCATCACTTTAATCTTGTTTTCCTTTTTTACTTTGCCTTTTACTTTTTACTTTGCATCTCTATACCAAAAATATTATATTTATCAGATCTCACTCTCGTAAGTGACCGTGAAGGGATTGACAACCCCTAATCGCGTTGGTTGCGAGTAGCTATCGTTTTGTGCAGGTACGAGGGACTTGAGCGTGGCCTCCTACTGGATTGATACCTTGGTTCTCAAAAACTGAGGGAAATACTTACGCTACTCTGCTGCATCATCCCTTCCTCTTCGGGTAATCCAACGCAAGCTCAATAGGTAGCACCTGTCTCCTGTTACCATCCGCCTTAGACGCACAGTTCAGGACCCCCTACCCGAGATCCGCCGGTTTTGACACCGACAGTTACAAAGGACCAAAAGTACATGCAAGCACTCCGGTTGAAACAAGATGGAGAAGGAATAAGAATGATATAATTTGGATAGCACTCCGGCTGTAAATGGAAGGAATAGAACATGATCTTGACAAAACAAGATGATGGGTCGAAGATAGCAACATCACAAAGCCTCCGGAAGGAAGAATAGAACATATATTATTGGAATAACAAAATGGAGAAGAAAATGACAACTTCTGCCACAAATGAGCTTGGAAGGCACCCTTCCAAGAAGGTTATAACACAGTTTTTGAAAAACCAATCACGAAACAAATAAGCTTTTAGTGGGCTTATGGAAAATGTCTCAAGATTATGAGGTGAAATTCTGCCACTAACGAAAACAATAGATTGGATTGAGGTCAACAAGGAGATGACAACTCCTTTCGCCGAGAGGATAGGAGAAAAAATTGGATCATTGATAGACACCACAATAAGCAACATTCCTCAGGGAAGACTTTAGGTGAAATATAACCCAAGATAACTCCAACGAAGTGATTGATGGATTTAAGATACCTCATTCCTGACAACTTGTCCATCATGAAACATGAAGGAAACTGTCAAAATGACATAACACAACCTTAAAATAATAAGATAGAAAGAATTTCACTTCGGATGCAAGATGAAGAATGCTTGAACTCCTCAAAACAAGACATGTGTTGAACACCATGTTTATTTTAGAGTAAAGCTTGACGGATCTTAACTCCGAGAGGAATCTTGAGGACAATTGAAGAATGAAAAGAATTCTTAACGAACCACCAAGTAGAGCCTCCGCGAAGAACTCCAGTAATAAAAGAATGATCAAAAAGAAAGAGAAGTTGAGAACACAAGGTGAAACCTTGCGATGATCTAGATGGAGCTTCGCGACGAGATAAAGCGGAAAACTTGAAACTCCGGAAAAGAAAAGATGAAGCATCTCGAACCGAGAAATGTGACATGAAGAACAACTCTGGAACGAAGAAACTAGATCACTTGGATGAAACAATAATAAGAATTACAATATATGCATTCTTCACCAATTTAAATTGATGACAAGCAACGGATTTGGCATACTACTTATTGTCGTAGAAAGGATTAAGATAGATATGGCACAAACTTGAGAAGGTCTTGATGGATCCATCGGTAGGATTTGGAAACAACGAATGAATTGATATGAAAATGAAGGAAGAAGACTCTTGAACAAACCACCGTAAGAATTGAAAACGATCAAAGGAAAGATAGCGAAACACCGGGGAGAATTAGCAAATGAACGAAGATGCTTGAGAGAATTTAGATACAAGTGAACGAAGAGATCCCGAGATGATTAGAGAAATTTGAATGATGCACCGATAAGATTTGGGGAACAATTGCTGAAAGCTGAGAATGAATAAATCTTCTGAAATGATGGCCTTCGGAGAATCAAACTGAAAAGACTCTTGAATTGCTCCAAATGGGTGAAAAGAATTCTCACAATCGAAAACAATGACGAGAGGATGGCATAAAGCTAGCACCATGAATCTTTGGAAGAACGGGTAAGGATTTAAGAGGAACTCTTCTTCGGTCTTCAAATGTTGATAATGATGATGAGAAACACCACCTTGAATTGTTGAGGCACACCGGAATGGAAATTAGAAAGCTTGAACCAATGATGAAAAGAATGTGAAAGACCTTGGAGAAGGCATTAGACTGATGATAACTCATTCTTACATCAAAGTTGGAGAAGAATTTGAGAGTAACTCTGGGAACATAGAGGAGTTAGGTAAGATCCTGGGAAAAGACCTGTGGGTTAGGGCCCACTCAAAAGATACACGTTGAACGGTTTAAAAGAGAGATTGCGCCAGTTGAATTAAATGGCTTGAATGAGATAACAACCTCGAAATAACTTGAACGGATCGAGAATGGAAACGTGAATCTTCTAAGATATCTTCAGCACTCCAGAACAAATGAATAGCGAGAAGTGAATGATTAAGAGGTGCACCGGCATGAGAAAGCATTTGAAACAAGGAAAAGAATGTGATCAACATTGAAGGCTTGAATTTAGTCCACCGAAGAAGAAAAAGAATGAATAATGATAAACTTGAAGAACATCTTCATGAGAATCACCGGGTAAGAACATTGACAGAAAAGAATGGAGAGACTTCCCATCAATACAAGGATACTTGATTAAGAAATGCGAGTCCTCGAAGAAAAAGGGTGGGAGGGTGGGAAAACAAAGGCAACTTGGGCAGGTGGAAAAGGGTACCATCGAGAAAACCTAGAGTTGATCTTGTGGATGTTGAAATGATCGGATCCACTTGAAGAGGAAAACGTCGGATGAAAAGGATTAACATGACAATCTCAATTATCATGAAGGATTGGTATTCACATAGAAATGTGAAAACACCGCTTAGGGAAGGTATGGAATCAACACTTGACTTCAAAGCAACTCGAATACCACAGCTCAAAACAAAACAAAGGATTGGCTTGCAGGATAAGCCAGGAACAAACATATGATAGACCCGATATCGTATCATGTGTCTATGGGAAGGATATCCTACGAGCTACTTGAATTCCAACTTATAAACTCCCAAAACTTTATGGTTATGCAATCAGGTGTTGGGGATACATGGGAAGCATAATATCTCACCCAAACTAACAATTCCTACATCCAACTGTATCCATCCTTCAACACATAACCAAGAAACCTTCGGAAATCATTTACCTCAACCTTCAAAAAGCATCCGTTATACGAGTCATGGCAATACTCCCGAACTCCCGCCCCAATACTGGGTGGCGTCGAGGTTATCTCACCAACAACTGCATAAAAGAGATTTTTGATGTCGGGGGACTCAGGTATTCCAGAACTGCAACGATAAAATTGTGATGACAACACCATGGGGCTCAACTCCCCGGGACACTGCCACAACCCCTAAGTGTCAGGAGGCACCAAGAACAATGTTCTCGTCACAAAACCATCGGAGCGATTCCAAGATACCCGCATGATCCTAAAAAAATTCATGAAATTTGAGGAGAGAAGAGTCAAAACTTCTACGTCAGGAGGCCTCACCAGAGTGATGAAGGGGCTGAGGAGTAAAAAGAATCCTACTCTCCAATGTATATAATCCTAAGACTCAAAAACATTTTGTTCTAGACTCAACAATGTTAGCGATTCGATCAAGAAGGGGGCTCCTAAGTCGGGGAAGGCTCTGATTACCAACTTGTAACACCCACGATGTGGCTATACCTCCCACGTGTCGGGGCACAACTTAGAGGCATAGCCGCATGGTAGGTTTGTCGCAAGAGGGGTAATCTTCACACAATACCATGTACTGAATAAGAAAGGGATAAAGAGCTGGCTTACAACGCCACTTCACACAAATAAAAGTTAAACATACATCATCCAGAATACAATCAAGGTCCGACTACGGAACCAAAATAAAAGAAGACAATCCCAAATGCTAGATCCCCAATCGTCCCAACTGGGCTCCACTACTAATCAACAAGAAACGAAACAAAACAACGATCAAGATCTTCATCGAGCTCCCACTTGAGCTGGGTTGCGTCATCTGCACTGGTATCGCCGGCACCTGCAACTGTTTGGAAGTATCTGTGAGTCATGAGGACCCAGCAATCTCACACCCGCGAGATCAAGACTATTTAAGCTTGTGGGTAGGAATGGGTAGTGAGGTGGAGCTGCAACAAGCACTAAGCATATATGTTGGCTAACTTACACAAATAAGAGTGAGAAGAGAAGCAACGCAACGCAACACAACAAGAAGCTAGAAGTGATCAAGAAGTGATCCTGAAACTACTTACGTTCAAGCATAACACAAGACCGTTTTCTCTTCCCGGACTTCGCCGAAAAGAGACCATCACGGCTACACACGCGGTTGATACACTTTAATTAAGTTAAGTGTCAAGTTATCTACAATCGGATATTAACAAATTCCCATCTGCCCATAACCATGGGCACGACTTTTGAAAGTTCAAACCCTGCAGGGGTGTCCCAACTTAGCCCATCACAAGCTCTCACGGTCAACGAAGGATATTCCTTCTCCCAAGAAGACCCGATCAGACTCGGAATCCCGGTTACAAGACATTTCGACAATGGTAAAACAAGACCAGCGAAGCCACCCGAATATGCCGACAAATCCCGATAGGAGCTGCACATATCTCGTTCTCAGGGCACACCAGATGAGCAGTCCATACAACTAAAACCAACCCTCAAGTTCCCCCGAGGTGGCGCTGCAAGGGGCTCTAGTTTGGACCAACACTCAGAGGAGCACTGGCGGCGGGGGGGGGGGGTAAAATAAAGATGACCCTCGGGCTCTGGAAACCTGAGGGAAAAAGGCTTAGGTGGCAAATGGTAAAACCAAGGTTGGGCCTTGCTAGAGGAGTTTTATTCAAAGCGAACTGTCAAGGGGTTTCCATAACACCCAACCACGTAAGGAACAAAAAAATCAAGGAACATAACACCGGTATGACGGAAACTAGGGCGGCAAGAGTGGAACAAAAAACCAGGCATAAGGCCGAGCCTTCCACCATTTATCAAGTATATAGATGCATTAAAGTAAAATAAGAGATAATAATGATATCCCAACAATAACCATGTTCCAACATGGAACAAACTTCAACTTCACCTGCAACTAGCAACACTATAAGAGGGGCTGAGCAAAAGCGGTAATATAGCCAAACAACGATTTGCTAGGAAAGGTGGGTTAGAGGCTTGACATGGCAATATGGGAGGCATGATATAGCAAGTGGTAGGTAATGCGGCATAGCAATAGAGCGAGCAACTAGCAAGCAAAGATAGAAGTGATTTCGAGGGTATGGTCATCTTGCCTGAGATCCCGCAAGGAAGAAGAACGAGTCCATGAAGAAGACAAACAGACGTAGTCGAACGGATCCTCACCACTCCGCAACGAAACCTAAGCTAACGAGAGAAGCAACCCGGAAAGAAGCAAGCAACATAGTAAACATCCATCACATAAACATGGCATGATGCACAACCAAGTATGATGCATGTCCGGTTTAAATATGCATGGCATGGCAAAGTGCAACAAACAAAACTACAAATTAAGTGGAGCTCAATATGCAACGAGTTGCATATTGACGGAACACCACATCAATTATTTAGGTCACTCCCGGTTATGTACTCAACAAAATTAAATGTTGGTTAACATGGAAAGAGGTGAAACATGAGTAAAATGCACAGTAGGAATTTTAAATGAGGCCGGAAACATCAAACAACAATTCCGGTAAAACCTCATGTGCATTAGCAATTTAATGCAACAACAAATTAAACGTTTTAAAAGTTGTTATCATGATGCGGATGACATGTTCAGGTTTATGTAATTTTTATGAAAATGTTGATAAGAGCATTATGAAGCATTTGTCACCGTGGTGGAAAGAAAGGGTGCCACGGTGATGATAACAAAAATGATGCCACGGCAACGTTCCGATGATCCGACTAGTTGAGATGCCAATGCAAGAAACAAATGTGAGATGTGCGGAATGTGCAAGAGGTACATGGAGTGATCCCGGATACCATGTGTCCCACGAATCGGTGGCAAGGAAACGAGTGACAAAACGGACACGGTGCGAACATGGCCAAACAGGAGCATCTCATACAACACATCACAAGCATTCATCCACGGGCGGTCGTTTCGGCGGTTATACCTTCCAAGGGAGCATTCTCAGAGCGGTTCGAGTTTGTAGAGTAAGTAGTTGTTCTCGCGATGGTGGTGAAAGTAGCGGTTCTCGCGGGTCATTGAGGAAGTAGTCGTACTCACGAACTTGTCGGGTCCATGGCGACGGTAGTGGAAGTAGTGGTACACGACGACGGTAGAGGTACTCACGATAGTCGTACACGAGTCTTGTGACCCAGGGTTCTTTGGGCAATGGTAGTTGTACATGGTTCATAGACATTCATAGTCATGGTGAGGAACTTGACGAAACCCAAGACGATGGTAGTTGTACATGGTCCACGAGTCGTCGATCTTTCGGGGTCCGAATTGCGGATCTTGCCGACATGAAAGGGTACTTGGATTTTTCGTAGAGGTACTCTCGATCTTTGTGACGGTAGTCGTTCCCGTTCGTTCGGAGAGGTGCTTGATGACTCCGAGCCCTTCGCGGTCGATGGTAGTGGTACTTGGCGCAACGTTGTGTAGTCATGCTAGGTGTCAATCTTGGTGGTCTTGGACGGGTCCTCTCAACGTAGTTGTATAGTGCGGTGGCCTGGGTCCACGGCAACAGGAGGGCGATGGAGGTGGATGCGCTACTTGTGTGTGGCGAAGGCAGCGAGGCCATGGAGGCGCAACAATGAAGCAGGGCTCGCGAGCAGAGGAGGAAGTCGTGGCGCTGGTGCAAGGGACCTGGCGAGCTGGTCAACGCGGAGCGGCGAGGAGGCAGGGGCTCGCGACTCACGCGATGCAGGGGAGCTTGGTGCGACGTCGACGAGGGGCCGGCGGCGCGGATCCGACGGTAGAGGCGACGAACAGGCGGCGGACATGGCAGCGGTTGAGCTCCTAGTTCCCTACGAAAACGACGATGGGAGAGCGAGATGAGAGAGGTTCCTGGGAGGAGGACGAAGAGGAGGTAGGACGGCGAGGTCTCTGGCGACCTGCTGCTGGTCGGGACGACGTGGGATGGCGAGGGAGCGGCTGCTTGGGCCTCCATGGTGGTGCGACACGAGGAAGGAGAGGCCGGGGCGTCGGGGCCAAACAGTGGCAGGGTTGGCGACGAGGATCCGGGCGAGGACGTCGAGGCGGGCAGTAGAGGCGCGATGCTGGTCGCGGGGGAAGGAGAGGCCGACACGGGGGATCAGGCGCGATGCACTGCTCCTCTACGTGCGTCTGAAGTCGGCACAGGAGGGAGACGAGTGGGAGAAGGAGGGGATCGATCAGGAGAGATGGCTAGGGTTAAGCAGGGGCGCGGCTGGGCCTAGGGATGGGCCTTAGAGGCCGGCTTGCTGGGCTCTTTCCTCTCTCTCTCTCTCTCTTATTTACTTATTAAGCAGAAATAAATTAGAGAGAAGAAAAAAACAGAGGATTACTGAAGGAATTTGGACATGCGGGTAATTTTCTTGGACTCACAAAAATGAGCTTGATCCCGGAAAAATAGAAGTGGGCACACGTGAGAAGTTGAATTCACACTCATTTGAATTTAATTCAAATGGTTTGAACTAGGACAAGGTTTAAGAGTGGCCAAAATATTGAGATTTTTTATGGAGCTCCGGAAAGTGAAGAAATAATTTATGGGCAAAGTTTGGAGACCAAGAATTGAGATAACAAAGGCATGGGATAGTTTGCAAGTGTGTTATGGTTAATTCCAAATAAATGGAATAATTTTATTGTAGCTCCCCAATAGTATTGAGAGGCTTTAATATGTTATAAAGAGAAGTCACAAGTGAATTCCGTCGATTTAAATGGACCAAAGATCCTTGCAATTTATTTAGTTGAGTTTAAAAAAAATTAAATGACATGATGGCATGATGACATGATGCAATGCAAAATAAATAGAGAAAGCAAAAAGAAACACACGGTGATCACGAAATATATGGAAGGCAACTGGAGCATCGGTCTTGGGGCGTTACAGAGGAGGAGGTGGAAAGAGACTCCCCACGTAAAGGAAGAAGAGGGCGGCCTCCAAGGACCCGAAGGGGGAGGCGCCCAAGAGAGGGAAGGTGATCCTCTCGGACAGTTCAGACTCAGAGTTCGAACTAGTCCCCAAGAGACCTCCCAGGGTGAAGCCCCTGGCCGAATCATAAGTATTCAAAAATCTACAGTTTATCTTCGGTTTTCCTATTTCCATTATATAAGTTATTTTGTTATTTGCCTTTCAGACTTCCACATGAGCTCCCGCAAACTCCATATTGGAGGGGAACTCTCTGCCACCAGAAATGGCAGAGAGTGACACGCCGCCGCGAGCTCCCTCGCCTATCACCATGGAGGACGCTGAAGTGTCATCCTGAAGGACCTCTCCTAGCCGAGGGGGGAGCGAGGCCGTCGAGAAAGTGTTTGAGGTTAATACCTCGGTCGCGGAAGACCTAGGGGGGACGACCCCCATGACAACCGACGGCGGGGAACACCAACAATCCGGGCCCCAGCCGAACACCGTCCGGGAGACCAATGCGGCTCCGGGATCAGGCAAGTAGCCCCCTTTGAAAGAGGGGGAGGAGCATCAGCTCCATCGGCGACCTCCACTAATCCGGAGGCGCCCAATGCTGTGAAGGAAGCACTGCAACGTGCTTCCATCGTGGCGGAGCACCGCACCCTGATGGGTGTGGTGCTGGTTGATACGTCCATTTTGCATAATGTTTTCTTACTGTTATTTATAATGTTTTTATCCATAATAATGCTTTTCGGAGTAATTCTAATGCCTTTTCTCTCATAATTTACAAGGTACACACCAAGAGGGAGAATTCTGGCAGCTGGAAATCTGGACCTGGAAAAGGTACGTCAGGACACCTATTCTGCACAACTCCAAACAAGATAAAACTTCACGGAGATCTTTTATGGATTATTTAATAATTATTGGATCAAATAACTACCAGAGGGGGCCCACCAGGTGGGCACAACCCACCTGGGCGCTCTAGGGAGCCCAGGCGCGCCCTGGTGGGTTATGCCCTCCTCGGTCCACCTCCGGTGCCCATCTTTTGGTATATAAGTCATTTTTATCTAGAAAAAAAGGAGAGGAGTTTCGGGATGAAGCGCCGCCGCTTCGAGGCAGAACTTCGGCAGGAGCACTTTTGCTCTCCGGCGGAGCGATTCCGCCGGGGAACCCCCCCCCCCCCCCCGGAGGGGGAAATCATTGTCATCATCATCACCAACAACTCTCCCATCTTGGGGAGGGCAATCTCCATCAACATCTTCATCAACACCATCTCCTCTCAAACCCTAGTTCATCTCTTGTGTTCAATCTTGTTACCGGAACTATAGATTGGTACTTGTGGGTGACTAGTAGTGTTGATTACATCTTGTAGTAGATTACTATATGGTTTATTTGGTGGAATATTATATGTTCAGATCCAATATGCTATTTAATACCCCTCTAATCATGAGCATGTTTATCATTTTTGAGTAGTTACCTTTGTTCTTGAGGTCACGAGAGAAATCATGTGAATTTGATATGTGTTCGATATTTTGATAGTATGTATGTTGGGATTCCATTAGTGGTTTCATGTGAACTTCAACTACATGACACTTCACCGTATTTGGGCCTAAGGGAATGCATTCTGGAGTAGCAATTAGATGATGGGTTGCGAGAATGATAGAAGCTTACCCCAGTTTATGAGCTATTCAGTAAGGGACCGATTGGATCCAAAAGTTTAATGCTATGCTTAGAATTTATTCTTAATACTTTTCTCGTAGTTGCGGATGCTTGCGGGATGGTTAATCATAAGTAGGAGGTTTGTTCAAGTAAGAACAACACCTAAGCACCGGTCCAACCACATATCAAATAATCAAAGTGAAGGAAATATGCCCTAGAGGCAATAATAAAGTTGTTATTTATATTTCATTATATCATGATAAATGTTTATTATCCATGCTAGAATTATATTAACCAGAAACTCAGTACATGTGAGAATACATAGACAAACATAGTGTCCCTAGTATGCCTCTACTTGACTAGCTCGTTAATCAAAGATGGTTAAGTTTCCTAGCCATTGACATGTGTTGTCATTTGATGAATGGGATCACATCATTAGAAAATGATGTGATGGCCAAGACCCATCCGGTAGCTTAGCACAATGATCGTTTAGTTTGTTGCTATTGCTTTCTCCATAACTATACATGTTCCTATGACTATGAGATCATACAACTCCCGAATACCGGAGGAACAATTTGTGTGCTACCAAACATCACAACGTAACTGGGTGATTATAAAGGTGCTCTACAGGTGTATCCGATGGTGTTTGTTGAGTTGGCATCGATCAAGATTGTGATTTGTCACTCCGATTGTCAGAGAGGTATCTTTGGGCCCTCTCGGTAATGTACATCACTATATGCCTTGCAAGCAATGTAGCTAATGAGTTAGTTACGGGATGTAGCATTACGGAACGAGTAAAGAGACTTGTCGGTAACGAGATTGAACTAGGTATTAAGATACTGACGATCGACTCTCGGGCAAGTAACATACCGATGACAAAGGGAACAACGTATAATGTTATGCGGTTCGACCGATAAAGATCTTCATAGAATATGTAGGAACCAATATGAGCATCCAGGTTCCGCTATTGGTTATTGACTGGAGACATGTCTCGGTCATGTCTACATATTTCTCGAACCTGTAGGGTCCGCACGCTTAACGTTCGGTGACAATCAGTATTACGAGTTTATGTGTTTTGATTTACCGAAGGTAGTTCGGAGTCCCGGATTTGATCACGTACATGACGAGGAGTCTCGAAATGGTCGAGACGTAAAGATCGATATATTGGAAGCCTATGTTTGGACATCGGAATGGTTCCAGGTGAAATCGGGAGTATACCGGAGCACCGGGAGGTTACCGGAACCCCCCGGAGGTATATGGGCCTTATTGGGCCTTAGTGGAAGAGAGGGAAAAGAAGCAAATGAGGTGGCGCCCCCCAAGCCCAATCCGAATTGGGAAGGGGGCTGACCCCCCTTTCCTTCCTTCTCCCTCATCCTTCCTTCTCTCCTAGAACCAACAAAGGGAAGGGGGTAATCCTACTCCCGGTGGGAGTAGGACTCCCTTGGGGCGCGCCTAGAGAGGCCGGCCCCCTCCACCTCCTCTACTCCTTTATATACGGGGGAGGGGGCACCCCATAGGCACACAAGTTGATCATTGATCTTTAGCCGTGTGCGATGCCCCCCTCCATCATAATCCACCTCGGTAATATTGTAGCGGTGCTTAGGCGAAGCCCTGTTCCGGTAGCAACATCATCACCGTCATCACGCCGTAGTGCTGACAAAGATCTCCCTCGAAGCTCTACTGGATCGTGAGTTCGCGGGATATCACCGAGCCGAACATGTGCAGATCGCGGAGGTGCCGTATCTTCGGTACTAGATCGGTCGATCGTGAAGACGTACGACTACATCAACCGCGTTGTGATAACGCTTCCACTTACGGTCCATGAGGGTACGTAGACGATACTCTCCCCTCTCGTTGCTATGCATCACCATGATCTTGCGTGTGATTTTTTTTGAAATTACTGCGTTCCCCAACACAAAGTAGCGAACACAAATCGAACCAACATGGTGAAAGTGACTAGATGAAATTCCCGTGTACCCTCAAGAATGCTTTGCTTATCATAAGAGATTGTTTTGGCCTGTCCTTTGCCTCAAAAGGATTGGGCTACCTTGCTGCACTTTTGTTCCTACTATCGTTACTTGCTCATTACAAATTATCTTGCTATCAAACTACTCTACTACTTACAATTTCAGCACTTGCAGACATCACCTTACCGAAAACTACTTGTCATTTCCTTCTTCTCCTCATTGGGTTCGACACTCTTACTTATCGAAAAGAGCTACAATTGATCCCCTATACTTGTGGGTCGTCAATGGTGGAGAAGGTTCAGTCTGCCAAGAGCGGACTGAACGAAGCCTTTACCAGCCTACTGACAGGCTTTGAGGTATGCGACGTAATGTTCTAAAAACTTTTCATATAGAGGAATATACCTATGCACAGACAATAGCCCCTGAGGCTCTGTCTGGTTTTTTAAAAGAAACTAGATAGAGGATCCACATAATATTCGAGAGAGCTAACATGCTGCTCTGTTATTGTAACATGCTTCCTTGTTGGCGGCAACCGCCCAGGCCGCAGAAGTTTCCGAACTCAATCAAAAGCTTCAGGTGGTTGATGAAGAAATCGACCGCATTAACAAGCGGTTCGATGAGACGCAAGGTATGCATATAGTGTTAATAACTTAGTTGTATATCAGAAGTGATATGTGTGTTTAGAGGTTAACTCATTGGATGCTTTGATTATGATCGCAGCTGGCACAGCCGAGGTCGAGACCCTCAAAGGCGCTCTCGCCCAGGCCAAGAAAGAGGTAGAGGCGAATAAGGTAGCTGCTGACAAAGCGGCCGCGGAACTAAAGACCGAGCAAGCTGCCCGCCGTCAACACGAAGCTCGGATGGCCGAGGTCAAGCAGGAGCTGAAGGATGCCATCCACAAATGTGAAACCTTGGAGGAGAAGGCTTCGGCCTAATCATTCGAGCTTGCCAAGGCTCTTCAAGATGCCAAAGAAACGCGAATCGAATCCCGGAGTGCTCGTGAAGAAATCCATCAGGCGAGGCAGATAGCGGCTAGTAAGGCTTTTCTTCTGCAGAGTATCTTTGGAGGTCAGAGATATGCTTTGCTTATCCGGGTGTGGAGTTCTCTAGGCGCGTTTGTGGTTCTTCCGAAGAGTGCCGCCGATGCCGCACAATTCTTTCGAGCCCAGGAGGGGAACTCGACCGAGAAGTTGTTCTGGTCGCAATTTCTCGCGCCGGAGCACCCGACGCCTCTGAACGACCAGCTGAAGCAGCTGATGGAGCTGCATAGGGTGGCAGGCTTGGCCATGAAGGAGCTAATAGTCCATCTATGGCCGGCTGGGCCGATTCCTAGCAGCTACTTCGGTTTGGTGAAGCGGCTTGTTGACGTGCGACCTCGGATTGATGCTGTGAAGTGCTTGGCCTGCATAGAGGGTGCCCGGATGGCCTTCGCCCACGTCAAGATGCAGTGGGCGAAGATGAAGGCCACCCAAAGGTGGCTAGGAGGCGCCCCAAGGGTGGCCGGCCGGCCCCCTTGGGCTCCTTTCCTCTAGCGCCCCCTTCCATGTATGCCTGCGGGGGGGGGGGGGGGGGGAGGCAGGAGGAGGTGCCCCTAATACGTCTCCGTCGTATCTACTTTTCCAAACACTTTTGCCCTTGTTTTGGACTCTAACTTGCATGATTTGAATGGAACGAACCCGGACTGACGCGTTTTTAGCAGAATTGCCATGGTTTTATTTTTGTGCAGAAATAAAAGTTCTCAGAATGACCTGAAAATCAACGGAGATTATTTTTGGAATATAGAAAAAATACTAGAAGAAAAATCCACGTTAGGGGGCCCACACCCTGTCCACGAGGGTGGGGGGCGCGCCCCCCTGCATCATGGTCCCCCTGGCGCTCCACCGACGTCCACCTTGACTCCATATATTCACTTTCGGGGAGAAAAAAATTAGAGAGAAGGATTCATCGCGTTTTACGATACGGAGCCGCCGCCAGGCCCTAAACTCTCTCGGGAGGGCTGATGTGGAGTTCGTTCGGGACTCCGGAGAGGGCAATCCATCGCCATCATCATCATCAACCTTCCTCCATCACCAATTTCATGATGCTCACCACCGTGCGTGAGTAACTCCATTGTAGGCTTGCTGGACGGTGATGGGTTGGATGAGATTTATCATGTAATCGAGTTAGTTTTGTTAGGGTTTGATCCCTAGTATCCACTATGTTCTGAGATTGATGTTGGTATGACTTTGCTATGCTTAATGCTTGTCACTAGGCCCCGAGTGCCATGATTTCAGATCCGAACCTATTATGTTTTCATCAATATATGAGAGTTCTTGATCCTATCTTGCAAGTCTATAGTCACCTAGTATGTGTTATGATCCGTTAACCCCGAAGTGACAATAATCGGGATACTTACCGGTGATGACCGTAGTTTGAGGAGTTCACGTATTCACTATGTGTTAATGCTTTGGTCCGGTACTCTATTAAAAGGAGGCCTTAATATCCCTTGGTTTCCAATAGGACCCCGCTACCACGGGAGGGTAGGACAAAAGATGTCATGCAAGTTCTTTTCCATAAGCACGTATGACTATATTCGGAATACATGCCTACATTACATTGATGAACTGGAGCTAGTTCCGTGTCACCCTAGGTTACGACTGTTACATGATCAATCACATCCGGCATAATTCTCCATCATCGATCCAATGCCTATGAGCTTTTCCTATATTGTTATTCGCTTATTTACTTTTCCGCTGCTACTGTCACTATAAAACCATAAATATTACTTTTGCCACCGTTATCACTATTATCATATTACTTTGCTACTAAATACCTTGCTGCAGATATTAAGTTATCCATGTGTGGTTGAATTGACAACTCAGCTGCTAATACTTGTGAATATTATTTGGCTCCCCTTGTGTCGAATCAATAAATTTGGGTTGAATGCTCTACCCTCGAAAACTGTTGCGATCCCCTATACTTGTGGGTTATCAAGAACATTTTCTGGCACCGTTGCCGGGGAGCATAGCTCTATTCTTTGAGTCACTTGGGATTTATATCTGCTTATCATTATGAAGAACTTGAAAGATCAAAGAACCAAGATTTTTCTCTCAACTATGAGGGGAGGTAAGGAACTGCCATCTAGCTCTGCACTTGATTCACCTTATGTTTTGAGTAAGCTTGTGACACCTAAACCTGCTTCTGCTATTAATTATGATGAAACTACTTCTATGCTTGATACTACTATGCCACTTGGTGAATTTCTTGATGAACAACTTGCTAGGGCTAGAGAGAATGAAATTATTGAAACTGATAATATTGATGAAAGTGATGATGAAGATTCTCCCCCTAGATAAGAATTGCCTGTTGTTCCTGAGGGTTATGTTATGGATGAAGAAACTGCTAGAGACTTTCTTGCTTGCAATGATAGAAGTGATCTTAAGTAACTATTAGCTAAGCTGAAAGAAAAATCCCTGAATGCTAGAATGAAATATGATCCTGCTTATGCTACTTCACCTATCTTTATTACTGATAAGGATTATGATTTCTCTGTCGATCCTGAATTAATTACTTTGGTTGAATCTGATCCTTTCTATGGCTATGAATCTGAAACCGTTGTGGCACATCTTACTAAATTAAATGATATAGCTACCCTGTTCACTAATGATGAGAAAACTCGCTACTATTATATCCTTAAATTATTTCCGTTCTAATTAAAGGGTGATGCTAAGATATGTTTTAATTCTCTTGATCCTGGTTGTGTGCGTAGTCCCCGGGATATGATTTACTACTTCTCTTCTAAATATTTCCCCGCTAATAAGAAACAAGATGCTTTAAGGGAAATATATAATTTTGTGCAAATTGAAGAAGAGAGACTCCCACAAGCTTGGGGGAGGCTTCTCCAATAACTTAATGCTTTGTCTGATCATCCTCTCAAGAAAAATGAAATACTTGACATCTTTTATAATGGACTAACCGATGCTTCTAGAGATTACCTGGATAGTTGTGTTGGTTCTGTTTTCAGGGAAAGAACAGTTGATCAAGCTGAAATTCTATTGAATAATATGTTGACCAATGAAAATAACTGGACACTTCCTGAACTAACTCCTAATCCAACTCTGAAGAAAAGGGGAATTCTATTTCTCAGTCCTGAAGATATGCAAGAGGCAAAGAAATCTATGAAAGAAAAAGGTATAAAAGCTGAAGATGTTAATAATTTACCTCCTATTGAAGAAATACATGGTCTTAATTCATCACCTATTGAAGAAACGCACGGTCTTGATAACCCGAGACAGGTAGTAAAGGTAAATTCTCTCTATAGATTTGATGAAGGTGATATTCCTCGTAATAAGTCTGCTAGCCAATGCTTAGATGAGTTTGATAATTTTATTGTTAAACAAGAAAACTTCAATGCTTATGTTGGTAGACAATTGAAACATAATGCTTATGTGATCGAACACTTGGGTGATTATATGGCTAGTGTTAAAGGTGAACTTAAACTTATTAGTAAACATGCTTCTATGGTTACCACTCAAGTAGAACAAGTACTTAAAGCTCAGAATGATTTGCTCAATGAAATGCATAGTAAAAATAATGACTTTGTTGTTAGAGTTGCAACTAGAGGAGGTAAAGTGACTCAGGAACCTTTGTATCCTAAGGGCCACCCTAAGATAATTGAGCAAGATTCTCAGAGAACTAATGTAGATGCACCTAGTCCTTCTAAGAGGAAGAGAAGGAAAAATGATAGGACTTTGCATGCTTCTAGTGAACCTATTATTGACACACCTGAGAATCCCAATGATATTTCTATTTCTGATGCTGAAACACAATTTGGTAATGAACATCAACCTAGTGATAATGTTAATGATGATGTTCATGTTGATGCTCAACCTAGCAATAATAATGATCTAGAAGTTGAACCTGTTGTTGATCTTGATAACCCACAATCAAAGAATCAACGTTATGATAAGAGAGACTTTGTTGCTAGGAAGCACGGTAAAGAAAGAGAACCATGGGTTCAGAAACCCATGCCTTTTCCTCCTAAACCATCCAAGAAAAAGGATGATGAGGATTTTGAGTGCTTTGCTGAAATGATTAGACCTATCTTTTTGCGTATGCATTTGACTGATATGCTTAAAATGAATCCTTATGCTAAATATATGAAGGAAATAGTTACTAATAAAAGAAAGATTCCGAAAGCTGAAATTTCCACCATGCTTGCTAATTATAGTTTTAAGGGTGGAATACCAAAGAAACCTGGAGATCCAGGAGTACCAACTATACCATGCTCCATTAAAAGAAATTATGTTAAAACTGCTTTATGTGATCTTGGAGCCAGTGTTAGTGTTATGCCTCTCTCTTTATATCGTAGATTTGATTTGAATAAGTTGACACCTACTGAAATATCTTTGCAAATGGCTGATAAATCAACTATTCTTGATATTCCCGAGGACGATAGTATGTCTATTATTCTTGGAAGACCCTTTTTGAATACTGCAGGGGATGTTATTGATTGCACTAAAGGCAATGTCATTTTTCATGTTAATGGTAATGAGCATACGGTACACTTTCCGAGGAAACAACCTCAAGTCCACACTATCAATTCTATTGGAAAAATTTCAACAATTACTATTGGAGGTTTTGAATTTCCTCTTCCTACTATCAAGAAGAAATATGATATTCTTATTGTTGGGGACATGCATATCCCCGTTGAGGTAACCTAGTGTTATTCAAAAATTCTCCGGTTTCATGCCTTGTTAGTGGATTCCTTTTGATGAGCATGAGATGGATGAATTTAGAAAACATAACTCTCTGTACCCTCTTTTTACTTTCTGTTATTTATATTAAAAAAAGCAAAAATAGTATTTTCTATCTGTTTTTCTGAATTATCCATGCAATAAAAAATGCCCTGAAAATAAAAGTTCTCCAAATGCCTGAAAATTAAATATGTTTTCTTCTAGAATATTCGAGAATATCTGGCACTGAAAACACAGTAGGGGGAGCAGCCACGTGTCCACGAGGGTGGAGGGCGCGCCCTCCTGCCTCGTGGACCCCACGTGGGTCCCCTCCACTTATTCCAGCCACCACACACTCCTTCTTCCCCCCAAAGAAACCACTAGCCAGCTCGAACCCGAGTTCTTGCTCATCTTGTTGCCATTTTCGATCTCCTTGCTCAAAGCTCCATTCACAAAACTGTTTTGGGGGATTGTTCTTTGGTATATGACTCCTCCAATGGTCCAATTAGTTTTTTTCTAGTGCTTTATTCATTGCAAATTTTTGCTGCTTAGGTGACCCTATTCTTGAGCTTGCATGTCAAATTTATGTGGTCAAAAGTAGTTTTAATGCATGATATTGCCTCTAGGCACTTGTAGGAGTAGTTGCTATCAATATTGTTGAGTTTGGTTCACTTTTATTTTGAGTTACTAAAAATTTCAGAATTTTTTCAGAGGAAGAAATATGTTTAGGAAAATGTACCAAGGTGGTTCTTCAAGGAAGCAAGGACCCAGACCCGCAATACGCGATGCGGACGATGAATCACCGAGTTAACAAAGTTAGCTAGTGGTGTGGCCAGTGAAGTATGGTACAGTCTGTTGGAGTCGGTCCTACATTTTGTGTCACTGGTTGTACAGCCAATATAAGTGGGGTGCTGTCTGATTTATCCGGCACCACCACATTTTTCAAGGACTTTGCTGGTGCTCCTTCAGGTTCGGCAATCACCCTCTTCCTTTTTGATGTCTGATGCACAAGAACATCATTTGAGTGGAAAAACATGGTATGATGACAGATGGAATATGTATTGATAATGTATGGGCATGGCATTTCGACATATATGATGAGTAAACTAAGTAGATGGTGGTGCAACAAAGTAGAAGAAATGCAAGTCAACATATGCAAGATACCCGCAATCAATAAAACATTGCCAAATTAGAACAGGCACCTTGATGGGTGAATAGGACAGGCCATCTGCCTTTGACTCCTCGAGGTTAGAATAGTCATTAGGATCATATTCTGAACAAGAATCAACAGGTGGGGAGCGTATGAGTTTCATTGCATCCAGAATGGCACTCAATGCCTTGGTGCCAATTTTGTAAGTCATTGCAGTGTTTAGCTTCAAGAGTGGACTGCTTCTAGTGCAACACAAAGCAGCTACACAGATCATAGTGTAGATATAACGGGAAAACCTTAAGCATCAGAGTAAAATCAGCAAAGTGGAACTTGCTGGAATATATGTGCTAGTATTGCCGGAACGGCTAGAAAGTCTTCGGATACCAGCTCTCTTCAAGTGAAGGTGCGGTACTGTTAATATCAGTGTAACTCTCAAAGGCGACACAACTCCCCGCATTTCCTTGCTATTCTTATAGGATTCAAGTGGGCACGCCACTACAAATCCTATTCCTATGTTTACAAGATCCTACCAATCAAAGAGTCTCAAAGTGTCCATCACAACCGACCGTATAGACCTCTACACTGCAAATGTCCTTGCTCATCTTCAGTACACGGAACATACTGTACTACTATCATACTCCCTCCGTTCCAAAATATAAGTCTTGGTAGAGATTTCCACTATGGATCACATACAGATGTATCTAGATACATTTTAGAGTGTAAATGCACTCATTTTGCTCCATATGTAGTCCATGGTGGAATCTATACAAAGACCTGTATTTAGGAACGGAGAGAGTACATATTAAAGAAGAACGAAAGAGGAACATGGTAAAGAAGAGCAAGCAGATTTCGGATAATAAAATGTTGGTTGCGCAGTGCCCACACATGATGAACCAGAGCACATTAAGAATGAAACTCCCAGCTGTCTCTCGACCATTTCAGGCGGTTGGATGAAGATCCTACGTCTCCTAACCCTTCTTCTTCCTCGTCTCTGATTCTTCCCATACAGAACACCGCACGGGCCGCCGGCCGGACCACCGGCCCCCGCCGCCTGTGTTCCTCCGCCACCCGCACCCCCACCCCCGCCCGAGTCAAGTTTTCTTTGTTCGGCGAGGCCCCACAACCACCCGAGCCCCTTTGATTGCACCGGTGAACTCCGGTGAGCTCTGAAAAATCGACTGACCCAATTTTGAAATTTAGTCTACTGTGATTTAACTAGTATGGAATATAAAAGGGGAAAACCATAAGCATTGGGAGTATAGTGTTGAGCGTGCCATGGCGGATCTGAAGGTGCAAACCGGACAAAGGCAACTTCGCAACCAAGACAAGAAATCAGAGTAAAGCAGTGGCGATCTATTTTCTTGCTACGATAAATAAGTTGAGCAGATACGAAAGAGTACCGCCTCTGGTGCAACGCATCTGCTGAGAATTTGACGGTGCTGCGGTAGCGATGGCTGTCGGCGGCGTGGAAGCAGATCTAGGAGGGTAGACGGTGGCGGCAGGGCGCGATGGACGAGACAATCATAGGAGCGGCGCCGGCAAGGTGGACGACGGCGGGGATGAAGCGAGAGGACGGGATGCAAGGATCCCGGTCCGAAGTCGTGGATGAGAGAGGTCGATCTCTTGTAATGGACAGCGGCGGGTATCAGCTCCGTCATGGTGGAGGAGGACGGCGGTGGATGGGGTGGCGGACAGAGGAGGGTGGGGTGGAGAGGGTGTTTTGGCGCCCACGGAGTACGAATGGGGAAAAGGGAGGTAGAGAGGAAGGGGGAACCATGTATTCAGGGCGCGCTTGTCTCAAATGCGATGAAATTTACAAACTTAGCCCCCGTTTCAAATTTCTACTACATCACGGCAACATTAGTCGGTTGGGGATAGGACGGTAATCTCGCATACACCGAATATTTGCCGACGAGAGTTTATTTTTGGCGCCCACCGTGTATGAATATGAATTGGGGAGGGAGTCGATTTCGGCCGAGGACACACTGTGTTTTGGCGCCCACCGTGTATGAATCCGGGTGATAGGCGGTTACGTCACGTTTGGGTGAAATTACAAACCTACCCCTATCGAAACCTATAGAAATCCAGCAGATAGGCTTTGCGTGGCAGGGATAGGCAATAGTGATTTCCATCTTGCAGATTTTGGTTTCGGGCGGTTATTGCGACTTTCCCTGCTTTGTTCAAATTTTGCAGAGTGCATGTTTACCGTGCCAACTCAATTCGAATCCCATTTGTATTCTATTTTTTTCGGGCGGGATCCATTTTCAATTGGAATTACATTCTATATACATCATTTTTTATATATACTTTCAAAAGCACAACAAAGAATTCTGCTCCTTTATATGTATAATATGATTTACAAATACAACGATCTCGAAATCTTAAGGTTGAATTCGAAATTTTTAACCAAATTATGTTCTACTAAAATGTATGGATCAGTAATATCTACATATTAAATAACATAGATGTGCGTGAATTCATATGAGTATGCATGTTTGATAGATCAATTTTGGTTCGAGTATGGATTACATGTATCATCATCTCGAATTCAAATATTTGAATCCCTTTTTTGTTCACTCCTTTCACGCCCATCTCTCTCGCATGCATGCTCCTTCAGGTAGCTATCACTCTCTTTTCTCCAGCTCACCCGCACGCTCACTTCATGTTTCTCCTATCCTCGCAAACATGGTCTCTCGACGTCTCCCTTGAGAAGTGTCACACTCTCCCTATCATTATACATTACACGGTTTTCATTATCTCTCACGTCTCTACTGTTCTCTGGTATCACTCGGTACCTAAGCTTTCTTTTTCACCGCCACACACACAGTCTCCACTCGTCTTTCACTTTGTCTTTCTCTCTATGGGATTCTCTCACACACCCTATATGTCTCTACATATGACTCATACCACTAAAATTACTTCTCTCTCTCTCTCTCCTGTAGACACAACATTTGTTGCGGTCTCCTTTTCGTCTCCATCCCAGACTGACATATTCATTTGTTTACTAATCAGATAACCCCGACTACCGTCTCCTCTCTCTCTCACAGACACACACACACAACTCCTGCTTCCACTCCCCTTCCCGACTACCGTCTCTCTCTCTCACACACAAAACTCTCGCTTTCGCACCCCGACTCGTATTTCTCTCACAAACATTTATCGACTAGCTAGCCTCTAGATAGGTTTATACACCCGCACACTCGTGCTTCCACCATCGCATACATGTCTCTCTCCCGCTCCTTGTATCTATGTAGATTTTTCTTCCCTTCTTGAGACACACCCTCTCGATCGAGCACACACACACTATCACCTCATTTTAAGCTGATACCTATCGCACACACACTCCTTGTGTCTTTGTCACACATGCACTCCGTCCTCCTCCACTCTCCCTCTCTCACACACACATGGGCTTTTTGCAACAACTAGCAAGATGCCCATGCGTTGCACGGAACATCAAGATGCATTTGTATGAGTAGTTTATCTTGTGGGGGAAAAGGATGAACGAGGGAAGGCCTTATTTGCAAATGTGGAGAGGGGTGTGGGTATCTTTTTGCAAAATTGCCATAGTTTCCTTCCTATCCGTCAGATATAGATCGGACGGCCTATATTGCAGGATGGCAGGCACACGATCATCACCGACAATGCTTTTTATAAGAGTAGGGATAAAAAATAGAGTTGGTGATGATGGTGGGCCTGCCATCCTGCAATGTAGGTCGTCCGATTTATATCTGACGGATAGGAAGGAAAATATGGCAATTTACCCGCACTCTTCACCACATTTGCAGATAAGGCCTTCCCTCGTTCATCCTTTTCTCCCACAAGATCTTGATGTTCCGTGCAACGCACGGGCATCTTGCTAGTAAGAGTAGAAATTAGACATATACCACTTCTCGAATCTTGAAACCAACAACATTCCTCCCTTATCTCATCAAAACCGCCAAAGGAATATATTTTGAGTGAAACATAACATATTTTTAGTGATATACGTATTTCAAAACTAGACTTTTTTTCTATCAAATCGGTGAATATGTATTAATCTACTTTGATCGTGTGGCAACGCATTGGCACATTGCTAGTAGTTATTATAATTTTTTGGACACCAGACAAACGGTGGAGTACATATACGAAGAGAAGAGGCGCACGCACGCAGTCGGCCTCTCGCTGTCTCGCACACATGAGTGTTACGTAAAGGCGACGTTAACAAATAAACCCTAAAACCCTAGGTGCACGATTGCTGCATTCGCGGGTACCGGGTACGTGGTGGAGCACCTTTGTAGGAATAGTCAGCTCGCGTGATAATTTGATCCGTAGGAGTTGATGGTCGGGACCACAGGTGAACGACTTGGAGCGCGGTGGCTCGCCAGTTGCCACAGATCGAGTAGCCACGTTTAAAATATCGTTTTTTTAGCGGGGTTAAGAGTTCCGATTTTCAATGGCGCGTTATAAGTAGTAAGTAGTTTTTAGAACGATTGGTATGGAGCGAAAATGGAATTCATAGTACTACGTACCTCCTTGGCGTATGGTTGTATGGTTTTTTTTGCGATGGAGGTTGTATGGGTTTATGTTGCGAGATGTTGAACCTGGTAGTTCTAGGGCAAATACTATGGTTTAGATTTAGATGCTGGTTTTCAGTAATGAAAATCGGAAGGGGAAACCCTTCTTTGATTAAAAAAACTACTACCTCCATTCTGGTTTACTAGTCCCCATCGTACTTTGGGTCAAAGTTTGTCCACGAATTTTACTTGTAAAATGTGAATGGAAAACGAGATTTTGTTATACCCAAACAAAAAAGGACTGGAGGGAGTGATTGCTCTGACACGGACGCGACCTCTCATAGCGCAGGCATTGAACCGGCGCGCCGGCCAAGAGGGCCGCACTCGCTGCAGGCCCGGCTGAGCACGCCTCCTCGCCGCGTGCAACCAGCTTAAGACTGCCCCGCCTGCCTTCATTGAATCCGCGCGTGTGCCGGCAACACGTCCTTCCGCGAGCCGGCAGGCATTTTAGAACACAAAAAATGACTAAAATATAATTAATTTACGCATGGTCTTGACTTGTTGTGCTCGCACTGGTAGCAGGAACTAGTAGAGGATTTTCTTTATTTATAACTCTCCTCACATTTTTTTGGCTTTGAAGTGAATCATGGTTGTGGACATTATGTATGAATGTGCAGATATCTGTGAACATGAGTTTGATGTGGAAGTTGAACTTGGAATGTCGGGCTTGCGCGTGAACTATACCATGTCCAATGCTTCGTCTGTTATTGTTTGGAAAGTAATTGCTGTTATTACATGACCCAAAAAAACATTTTGTGCCACATCAGTAGATGCACGGACATCACAACAGGCATGCTGACTGGATAAACATTTGAACCTAGCTATTATGAAGGAAATTTTGTATTGACAACAGTTTTAGATAGCAGGAGACGCCTAGCCTGCTCTGCCTCTGCTAGCTTATTTCTGGCTTCTTCCATCTCTTCTTTGGCTTGGGTGAAGAGAGCATCTGATTGCTCTTTTCGCTTCTTCAGGAACTCAGCTACATTCTCAAGGGCTGCTGCACGCTTTCTTTCAGCCTTTACTAATGCCACGAGGACACGAACAGCTGACGACTCCACCTGGCTTGTGTGTAATCCAGCATCATCTGGGAATTTGCACCTTGTGTCTAATCCAGCATCATTAGGGAACTGGCACCTTGTGTGTAATCCAGCCTCATTTTGGAAACATGATCTCGAGGTTGACCATACTTCCCTCCTCGCAGGAACTGCATCCTGACATGAAGTTACTTCTTTTTTAGATCAATACTCAGAGCAACCTAGATCCATTTAGTAGAAGCCAGATAAACAGAACTCGGAGAAGTGAATTCAAAAGGAAAAAAATAAAAACAGACTACAAGGTGAGAACACCCACTTCCTACATCAAGCTAAAAACGAAAGCATTAGGACGATTAAGACTCTTCTTATTACACATCGAAGAACACCACGCTTAAGAGAAACAGAAACTACAACATATACACATCGAAGAACACGAGGCTACACAAAAGTAATTGAAAGGGTGTTACTTACCAAAGCTCGTTTTACAGGTTCAGTGCAGCTCCTCTTTAACTTGCCACACTCCTTGAAGATGTCCCAAATATCCCGTGTTTGGTCTTCATTGCTCCTCTGCATGTTCGCACTCGTGGTTTTAAAATCTCAACATGGCAAGAAAAATATACTACTAGTAATACCAGCGCATCTTGTGGGCAACATTAAAGCACTCGTCTGCCATGTTAGAGCATCTCCAACAGAATCGCAACACACGGCGCTTTAAAAAAGCATTTACAGTGCTGAGATCGAGAAGTAGATACTAGAGAGTAGAGGATAGTGCTCAGCATAGATAGATAAAAAAGATAATTCAACTACACCTCGTTGTCCGACTCCTCCTCGGTGATGTCCTCCTCCGACGTCTGACTGTAGGCATGAAGATACCGATCGTCATCGGATTCCCAGGGCGACACTGCTCCTAGCCTCATGTTGAATTGAGCGTCCACTTTTCGCCTACGCTTGTCCTCGCGATAGGCGGCTCGCTCCGCCCTCCTCTTATCCCTCTTCATCCTCCTTTGCATGTAGAACTCGCGCTCGTTGATGATGTCATGCGGGAAGTGTTGGTGCCACAGCACCATGGCTTCCTCGTCCATCTCGGTGATGCTGAGACGGTGCTCCCGCCTCCGGTTGTCGCGACGATCCTCGTCAGTGCTAAGCCGCGGTAGAGGCGCGAGCTCCTGCACCCGCTCCCGCGTCGGCATGTTGGGGAAGTTCAATGTTCTATGAGGCCACCGGAGGCGCCACACCGCCGCGTCGTATGCGCGGGCGGCCTCATTGGCGGTGTCGAAATTGCCGAGGCCGAGGTGCATCCTGCGGAACCGGATCTCGGCGGAGAAGCCGCCGGAGGGGCGCACGCGGACGC
Organism: Triticum aestivum; assembly: GCF_018294505.1. Lineage (NCBI taxonomy): Eukaryota > Viridiplantae > Streptophyta > Magnoliopsida > Poales > Poaceae > Triticum > Triticum aestivum. The sequence goes on along the minus strand of NC_057794.1, from coordinate 110,690,453 downwards.
CGCGGTATCCCCAAGTTTCCCAGCGACGCGGCGGCGAGGCGAAAAATAGCGGGGAGAGAGCAGTGGCGAGGCACAGAGCGGGGAGAGAGCAGTGGCAAGGCACAGAGCGGTGGGAGGGCGTTGGATTTTATAAAGCGCGCCGGATGCCGCGCGCCAAAACTAGCGCACGCCCGACCGCTTTTTCCCGCGCGCGCGATCCTTTCCCGACATCTCTTCTATCTCTACTCTCTTCTCTACTGTTATATTTATTTTATATTTAATATTTAATATTTATCTCTACTTCCTTTACTGTCTACTTTTTTCTCTATACTTTTTTTCTTGCAATATAGGCCGTCTGATTTATATCTGATAGATAGGAAGGAAACAAATGGGAATTTTGCAAAAAGATACCCATACCCCTCTCCAGATTTGCAAATAAGGCCTTCCCTCGTTCATCCTTTTCTCCCACAAGATAAACTACTCATACAAATGCATCTTGATGCGTGCAACGCATGGGCATCTTGCTAGTTCTAAAAACCTTTCCATCATTTGCCACACTACTGGTTGCAGATGAAAAACCTACCCAAGCACAGCGCGATACAGGAGCGACGCACAATTACAAGCTGATATTCTGTTGGACAATGGAGGCTATAACCAATTACTTTTACGGGAACAATAGCACCCAGGAAATTTGAAGGGTAGGTATGAACAAAATTGGAACTGCACATGTACTGCTAAGTGATTCAATACACACATTACCAATCGAGGAGGAGAACGATGGTCGCGGCGGCCTCTGTGAGTCATGGTCGGCAACGGGAGTCAGTTCATTGTCCACGACGGTGGTACTTCTGCGCTTGGCGTCGGCTTCCGGGAAGCAGATCCGAGACCGTGGAAGACGATGCCGGGGAAGAGGCTCCGTGTACGACGACGACGGTGGACCGGCTCCAGTGCGGCGTACGAGGTCGTCGATGAGGCAGATGCGCTGCGGTGGACGAGTGCGCCGATGTAAAGGGGAGGAGCACGAAGGCTGCGGTGCCGTGGAGAAGTCTATTTTGCGGTGGGGATAGAAAATGGGGAGTATTCAGGTGTACTACTCTGGGTGCCGGGGTGGGGTTGGCTGGGTAGGGTGAACCTGAAGTTACGAAAACAGCCCCCTACCAAGCGTCATCCGTAGGCCTGTTCCGAAGGCTATGATGGTAACTTCCCACTGCTCGAATCAGGGTCGCGGGAGATTTTCCCGCCGACCTCAAAATTTTGTGACACTGGACTCCCCGTGTGGCGTGTTGAGTGATTCGGCTAAGCAACTAGCGAGTAGTAGTAGTAAACTCTGCATATTAGGTTTGACCGAAGTCAAACTTCCTAAAGTTTGACCAAGTTTATAGAAAAATATAAACATTTACCATAACAAATATGTATGATGTGAAAGTACATTCAATAATGAATCTAATGGTATTTATTTGTTATTGTATATGTTAATATTTTTTGTTATAAGCTTTCTGAGAGTTTACAAAACTTGACTTTGACCAATGCTAATACGCGGACTTAAATAAAAACGGAGGGAGTACACATTTGTTTTCTTAGTTTGTAGTGAACTAATCATTTGTTGAAATTGTGAAATAAATATATTAGGCTATTGACTTCAAATGTAATGGTCTATACAATTCAATAGTTACAATCATTGTCGAATCCCAAGATGTATACAAGGTCTATAGTACTTCACAACATGCTCAAACTCACATAATCCTAGTCAAATGAGAATCTAAATGCATTTCATAGTTATTACTTTGTAGGATGCAACAAAAACAACCATAACTCTACATCAGCCATTATAGAAGCAACATTTTGACATATCCCAATGTGTGAGTGAAACATGCAGAGAGAGCTTTTGAAGATGGAGCAGATAGGGCGAGAAAGATTGTATGTATGTGGACGAGAGAGTAGGAGACAAACCTAACGACACAGCGAGAGAGATAGAGAGAGAAAGAGAGAGAGGAAGAAGTTAGGTCTGTGAGAAAGATGGATACATGTAATATACATGAGATGCGTGTGCATCTGGATTCTGTATACGTGGAAGGAGAAGAGACAACATGTTTGATGAGAGAGCTGCAAAAACATGGACGAGAGGGGAAGGATCTTGTGGGTTGAGGGATTGACAATTTTGTGCGAGGGAGAGAGGGATTGGTAATTTTGTGCAAGAGAGAGAGGATGGGGGAGGAGTCAGTCAGTCGTCGTCACATCACCCTGCTTCCAAATGACGCTGCATTCTCTAGCGCGGTGTGGTCACCGTTTTTGATTTGCTCGATGCCCTCTTTGAAGATTGAGGTGTTGTGCATGTTGGGGTGCAAAGAAGCACAAGCGAGAGTGGTCGTCGTATAACCTTGGATGGGGATGAATTGTGTGCTCGGGGGAGTGTGTGTGTGTGTGTGTTGTGCTGCGTGTCTCTCTCTCTCTGTGTGTGTGTGTGTGTCAGATATTGAGAGAAAACAAACCTAAGGAGAGAAATGGGTATTCACGAAGAGATTGTGCGGGCCTTGAGGTGGGCAGGGGCCGGGTGAGGGTGTCAAAATGTGCGCGTTGATGCATGTGTTGCATGCGACCGTGCGAGGGACGGACGAATCGAGAGAGATTCTTGTTGTGTTACGGATGCTCCTCTCTCAGTCTCTCTCTCCCTATCTCTCTCTCTCTCACACACACACACACAAGTAAACTAGAAGACCGTTCTCTCATGTATACACAACGTATCGACATCTGTCTATGTCTCACTCATGCATGATCATTTGCACATTCACACCTCTCTATGTCTGTATCACACGCACACCGTCTCCACATTGCCCTTCCGCCACAACACACATATGGACACATACACACGTTCTCTCTCAGTCACACACACAAAATCAGTATTAAAAAAACTAGGGCGCACCTAAAACGTCCAAATCCAAATAAACACGAACTGGAGCTAAATTCAAATATATGGAAATATTGCAGCGTCAAGAACTTCCACGGGGAAAAAAGTTGAGTAATATTCGAGGATTGTTTTCACACACACAAAAAGGTTCGGTGGATGTCCTTCGAGCGCGACACGGTGACGCACCGTTCGATCGACCGCGCGGCCGCGGTTCACGCGCTTGCACAGGATTCCGTATCGTGGCTGTGGTACTAACTAATAAAAGCGCTGCCTAAGTCTAATGTTTACGTGTACTAGTACGGTTTTCTTTTAAGTTTGACCAACCTTATATATAAAACTAAAGTAAGCTCCCACACGCGCACTCATCAATATGCCGCCGCCGTTGCGCATGCCGGCGCCCGCCTGCTCCGGCCAACAATTTCTCGCCCATCACCGCCGTGTCACCGCCATCCCTGTGCCATGAAACCGAAGGCTCGCCTGCTCACGTCGTCTGCAGTCCCTCCTCGCGATGCCGCCGCGCTGCCAAGCACGCGAACAGCTGGTGGAGCCGCGTCTATGCATGCAGCGTACGAAGAGGAGGAGGAGCGCATGCTCCAGCACGCCGGCGAGGAGGAACTAGCATGTCATTGTCGTCTCCGCCCGCGCGGAGGAGGCGCACATGGTGGCTGTCTCGGCGGAAGCCGGTCGCGCGCGCGTCGAGCCCACAAACCGGGTGCGGACGCGGAATATACCTTCGAGACCTTGAATGCCACGTGGATCTTGCAATCTGAAGGAGCAATTTGGGTCAGTCGACTCATGTGAGCCGTTTGATGCAACATGGATGGCTAGAAGGGCTTCTTCCACCTCTTCTGCCGTCTTCTTCCTTCGCTCCGTCGAACTTCTTTCACAAATCAACTGACCCAAATTATACTACTAGTACGAGCGTATTAAGTACAGTAGGAACACGAAGATACGAGCAGTAGTACCAACTGCAAGAAGAACAGTAGTAAGACATAGTACTAGTACTACTATACGTACTAAAGAGTTCAAATAACGAGAAAGAACATAAACATAGTTCTGCTGGGGCCTCAGCACAACACACCCTTGAAAATAAACTAAGCAACTAGTCCGCTTGACACTGTAGTAGAACCAGCATGAGCGACGGCACTGCCACCTACTCGGAGTCCGAGTCCACGTCCTCGACTTCGTCCTCGTCCCTCTTCCTCTTCCTCTTCGCCGACGCTTCTTTGCTTGAACCGGACACTGGGCTCTGCTTCTTCATCCAACCCTTGTAGATATTTAAACAAAGGTAGGCATCCATTGCTGCGTACAGGATGTGATCTTCATCTAATGTCTTCGACTCCCATGCATGATGAAACTCGTGATGAGGTTTCTTCAGTTTAGCGTACGAAGGATCAATCATGGCTGCTGCCAGGGTCAGCATTGAAGGTTGAGAGGAGGACACTAGGCTTGCCTTCTGAAGATCGAAGGGCTGGCCTACAACAAGACCTATCTGACGCAGGACATCCCTGTCATTCTTAAAGCCTACAGTAACGAATTTCACTCTTTTGTCCTTGAGGAAGTTCTTAAAATCCTGGCACTCAACGTCAGCATGGCATATGTGGTAGACCAAGAAAACGTTATGTACGCAAACCTGGATCACGGCGGGCTTCTTCCTCTCTTCGTCCTGTAGATCCTTCTCTCGTCCCAAGACTATGGTGTACTCAACATCTAGCCCAGCGACCCACTCATCCGTTGAACTGTTGAACATGCATAGGAAGCGAGCAAGCCATGCTTTCACCATCTCAGATCCACGTGTGTAGATGACGATGAACTGATCGCCGGTGATGGCTCTAACTTGGTACTCAGCGGCAACCATGGAGACTTGGGAGGCCATGGATTTTGGAGGAGGGTTAGGAGAAGTTGAACTGTTGTACCCCGCAAAAAAAACTAGGAGCGAACTAATGTGAAAGGATAGGACGACTGGGAGCGAACTGTTGTAAGGTAGAAGACGGGGACGAGTAGGGCGTGCGAACGGCATGGGGTTGTTGGCTTGCCCAGTGGATGAACGGCTGCAAGCCCCCAAAGAGTTCTCGAGAACTATGCGGGACCCACTAGATGTCATGTCTACTAGACCCATATCGTAGGTATGACGGTATAGCTTCTGCCTGTTCACACACCATGCCGGCACGTGGATGTAACTTCACTTAATTCCGTCAAACGTCGCGCCTCCCACAACCTTCGCCTCCCTCGCGCGGTCGCGCCCTTTGAGATTTTGACCGGCTATAAATGAGCATTTTTTGCCTTTTTTTAGACAAGCAATTTTTTTTGCCTACTCCGCATGCATGATACTCCCTCTGGTCCTTTTTACTCCTGTCAACCATTTGCAAAGTGTTTGGCCAAATTTATACTTTTTTTGAACACCACCTTATATTAATTAACCAGCCACACCAGTACACTCATTCGATACAATATTCACCACACAGGGCGGTATGTTATTTACAAAAATACCATCTAATCCATTGTCAAAGCTATACTTAGAGATTAAGTGTGCCACCTTATTGGCCGAACGACTAATCTTTGATAATTGAAGATTGTTGATCAACTTCGAGATGCTCAACGCTTTCATCTTCAGGTCACGCGTAGCAGACCTGTCATAGTCCCCCGACGCAAGAGACGCTACCACAAAAGCGCAACCAGTCTCTAAAATTACATGATTATGAAGAGAAATACCTATGTAGAGACCGGCAGTGCAAGCCCTAAGCTCCGCTTCCTCCACGCTTTAACATGCATCAATGAAATCCCACGACCAAATTTATACTAAAAATATCAATATCTACAATACTGTTATAATGAGTATAAGAACTACATTTTATAATGAGTGTAAAAATATTGATTTGACATTGTGAATGTTGACACATTTTTCTATAAGTCTGGTGAAAATAGAGGTACATTGACTTCAGACAAAACTTAAATGCACAATGCAGACTAGTTCCTCCGTCCAGGTGCGTGCCATGTCCTATCTGTTGGGGAACGTAGCAATTTAAAAAAATTCCTACGCACACGCAAGATCATGGTGATGCATAGCAACGAGAGGGAAGAGTGTTGTCTACGTACCCTCGTAGACCGGAAGCGGAAGCGTTATCACAACGCGGTTGATGTAGTCGTACGTCTTCACGGCCCGACCGATCAAGCACCGAAACTACGACACCTCCGAGTTCTAGCACACATTCAGCTCGATGACGATCCCCGGACTCCGATCCAGCAAAGTGTCGGGGATGAGTTCTGTCAACACGACGGCGTGGTGACGATCTTGATGTTCTACCGTCGCAGGGCTTCGCCTAAGCACCGCTACAATATTATCGAGGATTATGGTGGAGGGGGGCACCGCACACGGCTAAGAGATCAATGATCAATTGTTGTCTCTATGGGGTGCCCCTGCCCCCATATATAAAGGAGGGGAGGAGGGGGACGGCCAAGGAGGGTGGCGCGCCCTAAGGGGGAGTCCAACTCCCACAGGGAGTAGGACTCCCCTTTTTCCTATTAGGAGTAGGAGAGGGAAGGAAGAAGAAGGAGGGAGGAAGGAAAGGGGGGCCGGCCGCCCTCCCAATTCGGATTGGGCTTGGGGGCGCGCCCCCTCCCTTGCTTCTTTCCCCTCCTTTCCACTAAGGCCCAATAAGGCCCATATACCTCCCGGGGGGTTCCGATAACCTCCTGGTGATCCGCTATTGTCCCAATCTCACCCGGAACCTTTCCGGTGTCCAAATATAGTCATCCAATATATCGATCTTTATGTCTCGACCATTTCGAGACTCCTCGTCAAGTCCGTGATCACATCCGGGACTCCGAACAACCTTTGGTACATCAAAATATATAAACTCATAATGAAACTGTCATCGTAACGTTAAGCGTGCGGACCCTACGGGTTCGAGAACAATGTAGACATGACCGAGACACGTCTCCGGTCAATAACCAATAGCAGAACCTCGATGCTCATATTGGCTCCTACATATTCTACGAAGATCTTTATCAGTTAGACCGCATAACAAGATACATTTGTTCCCTTTGTCATCGGTATGTTACTTGCCCGATATTCGATCGTCGGTATCTCAATACCTAGTTCAATCTCGTTACCGGCAAGTCTCTTTACTCGTTCTATAATATATCATCTTGCAACTAACTTATTAGTTGCATTGCTTGCAAGGCTTAAGTGATGTGCATTACCGAGAGGGCCCAGAGATACCTCTCCGACAATCGTAGTGACAAATCCTAATCTCGAAATACGCCAACCCAACATGTACCTTTGGAGACACCTGTAGAGCACCTTTATAATCACCCAGTTACGTTGTGACGTTTGGTAGCACATAAAGTGTTCCTCCGGTAATCGGGAGTTGCATAATCTCATAGTCATAGGAACATGTATAAGTCATGAAGAAAGCAATAGCAACATACTAAACGATCGGGTGCTAAGCTAATGGAATGGGTCATGTCAATCACATCATTCTCCTAATGATGTGATCTCATTAATCAAATGACAACTCATGTCTATGGTTAGGAAACATAACCATCTTCGATTAACGAGCTAGTCAAGTAGAGGCATACTAGTGACACTTTGTTTGTTTATGTATTCACACAAGTATTATGTTTCCGGTTAATACAATTCTAGCATGAATAATAAACATTTATCGTGATATAAGGAAATAAATAATAACTTTATTATTGCCTCTAGGGCATATTTCCTTCAGTCTCCCACTTGCACTAGAGTCAATAATCTAGTTCACATCGCCATGTGATTTAATACCAATAGTTCACATCACCATGTGATTAACACCCATAGTTCACATCGACATGTGACCAACACCCAAAGGGTTTACTAGAGTCAATAATCTAGTTCACATTGCTATGTGATTAACACCCAAAGAGTACTAAGGCGTGATCATGTTTTGCTTGTGAGAGAAGTTTAGCCAACGGGTCTGCCACATTCAGATCCTAAGTATTTTGCAAATTTCTATGTCAACAATGCTCTGCACGGAGCTACTCTAGCTAATTGCTCCCACTTTCAATATGTACCAAGATTGAGATTCAGAGTCATCTGGATCAATGTCAAAATTTGCATCGACGTAACCCTTTACGACAAACCTTTTTTTCACCTCCATAATTGAGAAACATATCCTTATTTCACTAAGGATAATTTTGACTGCTGTCCAGTGATCTACTCCTAGATCACTATTGTACCCCTTGCCAAAAACATTGTAGGGTATACAATAGATCTGGTACACAACATGGCATACTTTACAGAACCTATGGCTGAGGCATAGGGAATGACTTTAATTGTTTCTCTATCTTCTGCCGTGGTTGGGTTTTGAGTCTTACTCAACTTCACACCTTGTAACACAGGCAAGAACTCCTTCTTTGACTGTTCCATTTTGAACTACTTCAAAATCTTGTCAAGGTATGTACTCATTGAAAAACTTATCAAGCGTCTTGATCTATCTCTATAGATCTTGATGCTCAATATGTAAGCACCTTCACCGAGGTCTTTATTTGAAAAACTCCTTTCAAACATTCCTTTATGCTTTGCAGAATAATTCTACATTATCTCCAATCAATAATATGTTATTCACATATACTTATCAGAAATGATGTAGTGCTCCCACTCACTTTCTTGTAAATATAGGCTTCACCGCAAGTCTGTATAAAACTATATGCTTTGATCAACTTATCAAAGCGTATATTCCAACTCCGAGATGCTTGCACCAGTCCATAGATGGATCGCTGGAGCTTGCATATTTTGTTAGTACCTTTAGGATTGACAAAACCTTCTGGTTGCATCATATACAACTCTTCTTTAATAAATCCATTAAGGAATGCAGTTTTGTTTATCCATTTGCCAGATTTCATAAAATGCGGCAATTGCTAACATTATTCGGACAGACTTAAGCATAGATACGAGTGAGAAACTCTCATCGTAGTCAACACCTTGAACTTGTCGAAAACCTTTTTGTGACAATTCTAGCTTTGTAGATAGTAACACTACTATCAGCGTCCATCTTCCTCTTGAAGATCCATTTAATCTCAATGGCTCGCCGATCAATGGGCAAGTCAATCAAAGTCCATACTTTGTTCTCATACATGGATCTCATCTCAGATTTCATGGCCTCAAGCCATTTCATGGAATCTGGGCTCATCATCGCTTCCTCATAGTTCGTAGACTCGTCATGGTCAAGTAACATGACCTCCAGAACAGGATTACCGTACCACTCTGGTGTGGATCTCACTCTGGTTTACCTACGGGGTTCGGTAGTAACTTGATCTAAAGTTACATGATCATCATCATTAGCTTCCTCACTAATTGGTGTAGTAGTCACAGGAACAGATTTCTGTGATGATCTACTTTCCAATAAGGGAGCAGGTACAGTTACCTCATCAAGTTCTACTTTCCTCCCACTCACTTCTTTCGAGAGAAACTCCTTATCTAGAAAGGATCCATTCAAAGCAACGAATATCTTGCCTTCGGATCTGTGATAGAAGGTGTACCCAACATTTTCTTTTGGGTATCCTATGAAGACACACTTCTCCGATTTGGGTTTGAGCTTATCAGGTTGAAACTTTTTCACATAAGCATTGCAACCTAAACTTTAAGAAACGATAGCTTAGGTTTCTTGCCAAACCATAGTTCGTACAGTGTCGTCTCAACGGATTTAGATGGTGCCCTATTTAACGTGAATGCAGCTGTCTCTAATGCATAACCCCAAAACGATAGTGGTAGATCGGTAAGAGACATCATAGATCGCACCATATCTAATAAAGTACGGTTATGACGTTCGGACACACCATTACACGGTGGTGTTCCAGGTGGCGTGAGTAGTGAAACTATTTCACATTATTATAACTGAAGGCCAAACTCGTAACTCAAATATTTTACTTCTGCGATCATATCATAGAAACTTTTATTTTTGTTACGATGGTTCTCCACTTCACGCTGAAATTCTTTGAACTTTTCAAATATTTCAGACTTGTGTTTCATCAAGTAGATATACTCATATCTTCTCAAATCATCTGTGAAGATCAGAAAATAATGATACCTGCTGCGAGCTTCAATATTCATCGGACCACATACATCAGTATGTATGATTTCCAACAAATCTGTTGCTTGCTCCATTCTTCCGGAGAACGGAGTCTTAGTCATCTTGCCTATGAGGCATGGTTCGCAAGCATCAACTGATTCATAATCAAGTGATTCCAAAAGCCCATCAGCATGGATTTTCTTCATGCGCTTTACACCAATATGACCTAAACGGCAGTGCCACAAATAAGTTGCACTATAATTATTAACTTTGCATCTTTTGGCTTCAATATTATAAAAATGTGTATCACCACGATCGAGATCCAACAAACCATTTTCATTGGGTGTATGACCATAGAAGGTTTTATTCATGTAAACAGAACAATAATTATTCTCTAACTTACATGAATAACCGTATTACAATAAACATGATCCAATCATATTCATGCTCAACGCAAACACTAAATAACATTTATTTTAGGTTTTAACACTAATCCCGAAAGTATAGGGAGTGTGCGATGATGATCATATCAATCTTGGAACCATTTCCAATACACATTGTCACTTCACCCTTAACTAGTCTCTGTTCATTCTGCAACTCCCATTTCGAGTTACTACTCTTAGCAACTGAACCAGTATCACATACCGTGGGGTTGCTACGAACACTAGTAAAATACACATCAATAATCTGTATATCAAATATACCTTTGTTCACTTTGCCATCCTTTCTTATCCGCCAAATCCTTGGGGCAGTTCCGCTTGCAGTGACCAGTCCCTTTGCAGTAGAAGCACTTAGTCTCAGGCTTAGGTACAGACTTGGGGCTTCTTCAATTGAGTATCAACTTGCTTGCCGTTCTTCTTGAAGTTCCCCTTCTTCCCTTTGCCCTTTTCTTGAAACTAGTGGTCTTGTCAACCATCAACACTTGATGCTTTTCTTGATTTCTATCTTCGTCGATTTCATCATCATGAAAAGCTCGGGAATCATTTTTGTCATCACTTGCATACTATAGTTCATCACGAAGTTCTACTAACTTGGTGATGGTGACTAGATAATTCTATCAATCACTATTTTATCTGGAAGATTAACTCCCAATTGATTCAAGTGATTGTAGTACCCAGACAATCTGAGCACATGCTCACTTCTTGAGCTATTCTCCTCCATCTTTTAGCTATAGAACTTTCGTTGGAGACTTCATATCTCTCAACTCGGGTATTTTCTTGAAATATTAACTTCAACTCCTGGAACATCTCATATATTCCATGACGTTCAAAAATGTCTTTGAAGTCCCGATTCTAAGCCGTTTAGCATGGTGCACTAAACTATCAAGTAGTCATCATATTGAGCTAGCCAAACGTTTGGAACGTCTGCATCTTCTCCTGCAATAGGTCTGTCACCTAGCGGTGCATCAAGGACATAATTCTTCTGTGCAGCAATGAGGATAATCCTCAGATCACGGATCCAATCCGCATCATTGCTACTAACATTTTTCAACTTAGTTTTCTCTAGGAACATATCAAAAATAAAACAGGGGAGCTAAACGCGAGCTATTGATCTACAACATAGATATGCTAATACTACCAGGACTAAGTTAATGATAAATTAAAGTTCAATTAATCATATTACTTAAGAACTCCCACTTAGATAGACATCCCTCTAGTCATCTAAGTGATCACATGATCCAAATCAACTAAACCATAACTGATCATCACGTGAAATGGAGTAGCTTTCAATGGTGAACATCATTATGTTGATCATATCTACTATATGATTCATGCTCGACCTTTCAGTCTTAGTGTTCCGAGGCCATATCTGCATATGCTAGGCTCGTCAAGTTTAACCTGAGTATTCTGCGTGTGCAAAACTGGCTTGCACCCGTTGTAGATGGACGTAGATCTTATCACACCCGATCATCACGTGGTGTCTGGGCACGACGAACTTTGGCAACGGTGCATACTCAGGGAGAACACTATTATCTTGAAATTTAGTGAGAGATCATCTTATAATGCTATCGTCAATCAAAGCAAGATAAGATGCATAAAAGATAAACATCACATGCAATCAATATAAGTGATATGATATGGCCATCATCATCTTGTGCTTGTGATCTCCATCTCCGAAGCATCGTCATGATCACCATCATCACCGGCGCGACACCTTGATCTCCATCGTAGCATCGTTGTCGTCTCGCCAATCTTATGCTTCCATGACTATCGCTACCGCTTAGTGATAAAGTAAAGCATTACAGCGCGATTGCATTGCATACAATAAAGCGACAACCATATGGCTCCTGCCAGTTGCCGATAACTCGGTTACAAAACATGATCATCTCATACAATAAAATTTAGCATCATGTCTTGACCATATCACATCACAACATGCCCTGCAAAAACAAGTTAGACGTCCTCTACTTGGTTGTTGCAAGTTTTACGTGGCTGCTACGGGCTTAGCAAGAACTGTTCTTACCTACGAATCAAACCACAATGATAGTTTGTCAAGTTGGTGCTGTTTTAACCTTCGCAAGGACCGGGCGTAGCAACACTCGGTTCAACTAAAGTTAGAGAAACTGACACCCGGCAGCCACCTGTGTGGAAATCACGTCGGTAGAACCAGTCTCGCGTAAGCGTACGCGTAATGTCGGTCCGGGCTGCTTCATCCAACAATACCGCCGAACCAAAGTATGACATGCTGGTAAGCAGTATGACTTATATCGCCCACAACTCACTTGTGTTCTACTCGTGCATAACATCAACGCATAAAACCTGGCTCGGATGCCACTGTTGGGGAACGTAGCAATTTCAAAAAAATTCCTATGCACATGCAAGATCATGGTGATGCATAGCAATGAGAGGGAAGAGTGTTGTCTACGTACCCTCGTAGACCGGAAGCGGAAGCGTTAGCACAACGCGGTTGATGTAGTCGTACGTCTTCACGGCCCGACCGATCAAGCGTCGAAACTACGACACCTCCGAGTTCTAGCACTCGTTCAGCTCGATGACGATCCCCGGACTCCGATCCAGCAAAGTGTCGGGGATGAGTTCCGTCAGCACGACAACGTGGTGACGATCTTGATGTTCTACCGTCGTGGGGCTTCGCCTAAGCACCGCTACAATATTATCGAGGATTATCGTGGAGGGGGGGCACCGCACAGGGCTAAGAGATCAATGATCAATTGTTGTCTCTATGGGGTGCCCCCTGCCCCCGTATATAAAGGAGTGGAGGAGGGGGTCGGCCAAGGAGGGTGGCGCGCCCTAAGGGGGAGTCCAACTCCCACAGGGAGTAGGACTCCCCTTTTTCCTATTAGGAGTAGGAGAGGGAAGGAAGAGGAAGGAGGGAGGAAGGAAAGGGGGGCTGGACCCCTCCCAATTCGGATTGGGCTTGGGGGGCGCGCCCCCTCCCTTGCTTCTTTCCCCTCCTTTCCACTAAGGCCCAATAAGGCCCATATACCTCCCGGGGGGTTCCGATAACCTCCCGGTGATCCAGTATTGTCCCAATCTCACCCGGAACCTTTCCGGTGTCCAAATACAGTCGTCCAATATATCAACCTTTATGTCTCGACCATTTCAAGACTCCTCATCAAGTTCGTGATCACATCCGGGACTCCGAACAACCTTCGGTACATCAAAATATATAAACTCATAATGAAACTGTCATCGTAACGTTAAGCGTGCGGACCCTACGGGTTCGAGAACAATGTAGACATGACCAAGACACGTCTCCGGTCAATAACTAATAGCGGAACCTGGATGCTCATATTGGCTCCTACATATTCTACGAAGATCTTTATCGGTCAGACCGCACAACAACATACGTTTGTTCCCTTTGTCATTGGTATGTTACTTGCCCGAGATTCGATCGTCGGTATCTCAATACCTAGTTCAATCTCGTTACCGGCAAGTCTTTACTCGTTCTATAATACATCATCTTGCAACTAACTTATTAGTTGCATTGCTTGCAAGGCTTAAGTGATGTGCATTACCGAGAGGGCCCAGAGATACCTCTCCGACAATCATAGTGACAAATCCTAATCTCGAAATACGCCAACCCAACATGTACCTTTGGAGACACCTGTAGAGCACCTTTATAATCACCCAGTTACATTGTGACGTTTGGTAGCACACAAAGTGTTCCTCCGGTAAACGGGAGTTGCATAATCTCATAGTCATAGGAACATGTATAAGTCATGAAGAAAGCAATAGCAACATACTAAACGATCGGGTGCTAAGCTAATGGAATGGGTCATGTCAATCACATCATTCTCCTAATGATGTGATCTTGTTAATCAAATGACAACTCATGTCTATGGTTAGGAAACATAACCATTTTCGATTAACGAGCTAGTCAAGTAGAGGCATACTAGTGACACTTTGTTTGTTTATGTATTCACACAAGTATTATGTTTCCGGTTAATACATTTCTAGCATGAATAATAAACATTAATCATGATATAAGGAAATAAATAATAACTTTATTATTACCTCTAGGGCATATTTCCTTCACTATCTTGTCATCACAACAAGGTTAGCTATTAGAGTACCACTACCTCCCTTCTAGTTTAAAGGGGTCGATTCAAAAATTTCACCTACTCTTAGCAAGATAGTAGAGGCGGTGGAATAATTTTTGAAGTCTGCAAAAGTACTCAACTAGTGCTGTCGTTCTTCACAAAAAAATGTGTTTACCAATGCATGCATGAACACTAGTTACTCTAACCCCCCTCTCTTCTTTAATTCTTTGCCACATCAGCATGTTTGCTATTCCCGTGTGCATGATACCAGCTAAGATACCACCATTATGGCCAGCCTTAATCATCGCATGCAATAATTTAGTGCACCTTGAAATATGAACATGTGTGGGGCGTGTATGTTTTTAATGACTTGAGACTATACCTAGCCCGGCATGCAAGATGACTTATTATGCACCGTTCCCCATACCTGCAGGAAACCCGTTCGTCTCCAAATATTTTGCTCTCTATGTGTGGAAACAATATGCCTGACAAACTCTCCTTCTCCCTCCGGCGGTCCCACCACTCCACCCCGTGTGAAAAAATCTGCATGCATGACTCTCCTCCCCCCACGCTCATCCAATCCGTTGTGACCAGCAATATTTCCACCCCTTCGCTCCCCCGTAATTTACTCCAACAAATATGCCCACGTAGCTGTTACTTAACTGCAGGTGCATTGGGTCACTGACATATGGGCCCAACAGGGGTCTGGCCCACATGTTAGTGACACAACTGGACCTGCAGTTAAGTCAGTGCAGCTCAGTCCATATCTTACGTAGGTGTGCCATTGCTCGCTATAAATACTGCGCCTCCCACGACATTGCTATCTCCCCCCCTCACGTTCACGTTCATCGCTATCTCCTCCCCCTCCCTCTCACGTCGACCACCATGGCATCGCCCCTCCCAAGCCCTAGGAGCCCCTCGCTGCACCGCGCGGACGGTCACGCGTCGCTGTTCCGTTCCTCGCCGCCACTAGTCGAGGAGGACGTGTCGGTGTTCCGCTCCTCGCCGCTACGCGACGCGTCGCCGTTCCGTTCCTTGCTGCCACTAGTCGAGGAGGACGCGTCGGCATTCCGCTCCTCGCCGCGACGTGATGCATCGCCGTTCCGTTCCTCGCCACCACTAGTTGAGGAGGACACGTCGGTGTTCCGCTCCTCGCCGTGACGCGTCGAGGTGGACGCGTCGGCGTTCCCAATCTCGCTAGCACGCGTGCCAGAGGACGTGTTGGCTTCCCACTATGAGGAGAACGCCGCGCCGCCCGCCAAGCCCCCCCAGCCTTGAGGAGCTTTGTAAAGAAATGGATGTCGCCTTGTGGGAGGCTTTGCCTCCAGTAGAGCGCGCCAAAATAGAGGCGGAGAAGAAGGCCGAGGAAGAGAAGCGCACCGCGGAACAAGCTGCCTGGGAGGCCTATGTCGCGTCCGAGAGAGTCAGGCAATTGGCTCTTTGGCAGAAGGCTCGTGCGAGGGCCATGAGGGTGGCGGAGGACGCCCGTGCCGACGCCATGAGTGCAGTCGGGCCCAAGCGCCTCATCTATGCTTGGCGGTATGTGGACCGGGTGCACGCTTCCAGCAAGGAGGAGTACCTGTTGGCGCCGGATCACCACACCGGTGAGATCACGCTCGCCCGCCGGCAAGCCGCCAATCAGCACCTCGCGAGTTGCAAGGCTGAGAAAGAGGCGTTGTGTCGGCGCGCTTGGAAACGGCCACGCACCAGGGCACTCGTGGCGCGCCGCAAGCGCTCCTGCGAGCGCCATGACTTTTAGGAGGAGTATAATTTTTGTTTCGTAAGGCGATCTCATTAGTTTTGGGACGCAAATGATAAATCCCAAACGTTCAGGAATTTGTAGCGTCCTTAATTAAGTATGTAAAAGGGAAAGTTTGGAAACCTTGTGTATTCGTACGCATTTTGCAAGTACGTGCATATAGCACAAACTTTACTATATACTATCGCACTACATGTCTCTCTCGATATATGCTTGCAGACTGTGCTACGCCCTCCATCCAGGTCAATAAGTCATCTTTGGTTGTGCACCGTGACCAAGAAGGAGGGAAGACTTATACACCTAGATGGAGGGAGTACTACTATTACTTATGTACGTGCAAATGCACGTTTTAACATTACGATGCGGTTTTTGTAAAAGTAGAAAAACAACACTAATCAAGCTTGTGAAACGATTCAATGCAAAACAAATGCAAAAATGCTCGTTCGATTGTTTACTTTTAGCTTCCTTCTCTGTGATTATTTCT
The DNA here is from genome assembly GCF_018294505.1 of Triticum aestivum. Lineage (NCBI taxonomy): Eukaryota > Viridiplantae > Streptophyta > Magnoliopsida > Poales > Poaceae > Triticum > Triticum aestivum. The sequence continues at coordinate 110,673,779 of NC_057794.1, read as the reverse complement.
CTGTCATACTTTGTACGGAGTATCTCACTGGTTGGAAAGGCATGCAAATTCCCAAACCGCTTCCTACACCCTATATCGAATTTTTTGCCTAACAAGTTGTGCTGTGCAATTGGAATTCCTACTTGAGTACTACTACTAGTAGGAGTACCAGGGGCCAGTTCTTTTAGGCTTCTAGATTAATAATCCCTTAACTACTACATCCGTCCTGGTTTATTGGTCCCCATTGTAATCTGTGTCAAATTTTGATCATAAATTTAACTAATGAAATGTTAGTGCATGTCACATGCACTACTCCATCCGTCTAGGTGAGTAAGTCATCTTAGGATATGCACCGTGACCAAGGAGGAGGAGAAAACGAGAAACGTTAATGTTTATTTGCTAATTAATAGTATTGCATGCAATGAACTAACCACTGCATGTCGTGTTTGATATCTCAAGTCATTAAAAGCATGCACACTCTTTATCTCTTATTGGTTGATATGTCAAGAAACAAGAAACGAGGTAGAAGTTAATGCACCGCGCCTAAGTGTTTTGGGATTATTTGGTTTTCGTAAGATGACTTACACACCTAGACGGAGAGATTGCAATGGTGAGGAATAAACCAGTTAAATCTTTGGTCAAAATTTAGCACAAATTACAATGGTGAGGAATAAACCAGGATGGAGTAGTAGTTTAGAAGCCCAAATAAATGAGTGAGGCGCCTTATTGTTACTCTCCACTGTGACTAGTCTTGTGGGAAAAGCTGGGGAAGCCGCCAAAAGAACTGGCCCTAGGAGTAGTAGCTAGGGATTTAGTGTGCGAGATGAACCGGAGAAAGTAAATGCAGAGAGATGAAATGCAAAAAAGACGGAGGGATGTGATGGTTGCTTGTCCGTTTATTTTACCAGGCCACTTATTGCTGGGAGTGGTTGGGTTTTGTGATATGACGACTTTACTGCCGCGCCACGAGCGGGGTGAGAGGTGAGACTCCCATGCAGTGCCGCCCTCTACACTTGTACTACATCGGTCGTGGTTTATTAGTCCCCCATTGAATTTGACTGAAGATTTAACTGACAAAATGTTAGTGCATGTCAACAAAAACTATATCGTTGGATTCGTATTCGAACATAGTTTTGAATGATATAATTTTAGGTGACATGCATCATCATTTATCGTACTATATATAATGTTAGTTCAATTTTTGGTCGTACTAATCTATAGTAGTAAGGTGCTCGTGCGTTGCACCGAAGAGTGAAATGCATTGATCGGGCAGTTGTTTATTTTGACAAAGGATGTGGGGGTCATCTCATGTGTAACGGGTATCGATAGGTTTCTTTGGATATTATTTCATCTCTAGAGCTCACAAACATACGGGTGAAATAGATAAAAAGGTATCTTTTGCAAACAAAAGCGTTCAACTATTCAACCTGCATCCTAAACTTGTGAAGAAATAACACTTATTGTGCTTTGCAAGAAATGATCTTTAAGAATTAGTTTTTGAGTATCGATTGTTATACATGTTGGCTACAGATGACATGGCACTTTCTTATAGTCAACAGTTGGCTATACTATTAAGTAATATTAACCATGCCCTTATACACCTAGACGGAGGGATTAAATTAGGATGACTTGCAAGCGGGCAGAGGAGATGTAAGGAATGGTTCATCGTAAGTCTTTCACCAGTACTGTAGTAAAAATTCATACATGGAAGATTCTAGACTAAACCATAAACGGATACACTTTTATTCATGCGCGATACTCCAATAGAGCAAGATCCTGCATGGAAGTCTCCACATGCTTAGACAGCGGATTACATTGAGCGAAGACTAATGATCAACATTTAACTTGATAATGCGTATGTCCAGGTGAACCTCCTTGGAGTCCCCGTGCACCGCGTCGGTGGGTAAAGGATGGCATGGGTTTTCCAAGTCCACATTGGTGGGATAGTCCCAGCTCCCCAGAGTCCAAGTCCGTTCGATGAGGCCGGTGTCGCTGCCCACGCGACGCGGAGGGGTAGTAACACTAACCACGCACACGTACATTGGCCTCGTGTCAGTGTCAGCGTCAGCGGCGTCGCCCCTGACGCACATTACAGAGACAGGGCGGCAGCCTGCGCGGCCCTCGCCGGTGCCCATGATCAAGAGGAAGACGCTCCCGTCCTCCTCCGAGACTAGCAGGCAGCGGTGATCCTCCAGCGACTCCGGCATGGTGAACGGGTAGCACGTCTCGTACTTGATGTTCTCCGCCAAGGGCCAGCAGTGACCGCTGCACGCATCCGTGAGGTGATGCACCATGTCCGCCGGCGAGCCACAAAACGACATCAGGCACTCATATCAGTGGATGAAGGGCTCCTTGGAGGCATCGACCAGGCCATCCATGAAATGGGAGTGGCTGTAGGGGACGTTGCGCCAGTTGAATATATGAGCAAGTTACTACGAGATTTAATCCAAATAAGCACAAAATAAATCATGACGACTATAACAGAGATGAAACTAATCATGTGGACTAGCATAGTAGTAGGATACAGAGTAGAAACATGAATTCTACCACGATTTTGAACAGAAGGACAGAAACACATACGGTGCAACGGGAGCAGCACCGTTGGTGTTGAGATTGTCGCTCATGTCCAAACACCACGTAGACATGGTCTTCGAGCACGGTTCGTAGTCGTTCCACGCTCGGGCATTGAAGTTTGTAACTATTTTGGATTAGAATATACTACTCCTTCGGTGCTAGTAGTAGAGCAGAGTCCTACTCTACTACTCTACTCAAGAAAGTTAGGGCATAGCACTGTAGGGAGTACCAGTACTGTGATCACTCAAGCAAGTTGTCTGGCATCGACATGACCCTACGCTGCTGGTATGTGTCTCGTAAGTCAAGCAGCGTGCAATAGTCATCATCACATGTCCACTTTCCACAACACATATTCGCTTCTCCATCTTTGTCCGCACATAATCTCGTCCAATCTTCCATCCCCGCTAAGGCGCCTCCCCCTCGTCCAAAACCCAAGCACTAACAATGGCAGAACCGAGCAGCGTCCGCCGAAAGAGTAGCTGGAATTCGCTCCCCACAGAGGTAATCAAGCTCATTGTTTCGCGTGTGGACAATCTCAGTACCATGCCGCTCGCCACGTGCTCGTCGGGGCTGTATCATTTACTCAGAGCCCTCAGGCCGGAGCTTTTTAAGCCAGCTCCTTGCTTGCTGATGCCGCCTGATCTTCAGAAACAGCGTGTCACGCAACATAATGGTCATAGGGTGGCGAGCATCAACCCCCTTGACTGCGATCTGATCCCCGTCAGCCTCAACTACATTAACGGTATGTACTGGGTCGGCATGAACACGTCTTGGATGGTGCTCGTCGATGGTCGCGGCAGCTGGATGCTCGTGGAGGTCTACACCCGGCGATTGATCCCCCTTCCTTCGATTAACACTGCACTGCTTTGGCACCGCGGCCCAGAATACTCGGAATCTTACAGTAGCCAACATGATACCAAGTTTTATTTGCTCAAGGTTGTAATCTGCCAAGTGCCCACAAGATCTGCGAATTATAAAGACTTCAGGATAATTGTGTTCTTCAACCGTGGTCTTGCCTATCTGACAGGTCACTGTGGTAAGTGGATAAATCTGCACGTCCATCGCAGGATCATACATCCTCCATGGTTCTCTGATGCCATTGAACACAAGGGCTTCATTTATGCTGTCGACTCCTTCTATGGCTGGACGTATTGCTGGCCTACTCCAGTCATCGCTACAAACGGCTGTTACAGCAGTATGTTACTTTCCTATGATATCATGATGGCTTGCTTATATTAATGTCAACATTTGCTGAAAAAATATTCATGCTCATAACATGCTGTTTTTAAGATTGACTAAATCAAGAGCCCTTTTTTATTTGACTCCAACTTGATATGATGTTGTAGGCCGCATGGTGTCCCTACCCTTCCTAATCCCAGAACCTTTCAAAGAAAAGCGGCATGGCAGTTGCAGGTGGTTCCTAGCTCGATCAGATGACGGCGAAAGATTGATGATCGTTCGCACGTACCGGACGTGTTGTTTCGCGGACTACAATCACAGTCACTGCAAGGTCTTTGAGCAGGATCCCAACTTCTCTAGGACTTCAGGAATTTTTGACTGGAGGCTGGTAAGTAGCCTTGGTACACGCTCTTTGTTTGTCGGACTGAATTATCCGATTAACCAGGAGATAACCGACGGCAAGGATCATGATGGCAGCGCGGTTTCGTTCATCAGGCAAAACTATGTGTACACAGCGTACCATGCGTCTCTGCATGCACCATACCCTGATATGTGCCGCCACGCTCTGCAGCCCAAAGTAGGAGAGAGGGTCGCAAGTATCAGACTTCGACCTGCTGGCTGGAGTTTCCCCCGTCAGGCACCCATCTGTTTCAAGCCGTCAGCCAATCTCCACAGCTTAATAAATAGTAACGTCTAACTGAGCCAGTTAGTTAGATACGTACACTTGGTGTAGTAGGATCTTTATTTAGTTTGATGCATACACTTGTTCTTTTTTGGTAGCCCTTTTGTAATGATGGCTGATGTTTGGTTTGGAAGAGAGAGCTGCGTCTTCACTCTTCTGGCCTGCTTACTACTTCTGTTGCACCCCCAGCCCTGGTTGCTGCCGCTGCTGCTGTTTTCAATGTACAATCAGTACTATATTTCGTCTGTTGGTTGAGTAAATGTGTTGTTAGAATGACAAACACAATGCTTTGGAAGTCGTTGCACGGTTCGATCCTTTAGTGCCCCGTACCGTATGTAACGCATACTATTTTTCGTACGGAACACATTTTCCACTTGTTGATAACATGCAGCCCACTGATGAAGGCCCAATAGAGAAGCCCATAATTAACTGGAAGGGAGGCTCTCACATGAATCTGGCCCAGGTACATGCTCATGGTCCCCTAAACATAAATAAATAAGTAAATAAATAAATAAATAAAGCTAAATGCTCATGCACCAGTTCTTTGGGAAAATAGGTAGCCAGTATTTCTTTTTGAAGAATACCCAAGCTAGGCCTATTTGTTTTCTCTGAATTACTGGGCTGCAAATCTTTCAAGACGAGGAGGGATGCATTCCGGCCTGGCTTAAGAGTATGGTCAATGTCTGTTAAAAGTAATATCAAAAAGGGTTGAAAATTCTAAAAAAATTATAGGAAATGGGATATAAGTTTCTTTTTTTGTTTTTGTTCTTCACTAATATATTATACATATTTCATTGGATTTAACATGACATAGTACTAATTTATTTTTAAATTTGTTTTAGTATGGCTATTAATTTTTGGATTAAGAATATTTCGTTCCCAGCAAAAATTTGCGAATTTTCAAAATTTCTCACATATTTAGTTAATTTTTTGACCCTGGTACTAACCAGAAAATGGCCAGCAATTCTAAAAATGGAAAACAGGCTGCAATAAATTCCATATAAATTAGAAAATGAGTAAAAATTATAAAAATAATAGCAAATGGGATGTACACGCCACAGATTTCGTGGCTGACTTGTTTACGCAAGGCTTTGTTAGTGAACACATGATTCTAGCAGCACTGACTGTTGGATGTCCATCCAACGGCCGACGTGCTTCTTCAATCTCTGATCTTCCTGCTCCAGCCGCCTAAACTAGCGCCGGCGGGACTGCTTGCTCCCTCCTCTTGCGGCCCGCTGTGATGCCGCGCAGGCTTCCCCGGCCCACCCTACTCCCTCCGCTGACCTGGCCGCACGCAATCAACTGCCTCCTTATTACGCGAAAAAATGATTCCTCCCACTGACATCTGGGGCGCACCGGTTGGGAGGCTGACCTGTGGGCCTACTAAGTTGACGCGTATGCAGGGCTTGTCAACTTAGTCAACAAAAAATTCTAGCAGCAGTAACCGTTGGATTTGAATCGAATGATCCTGCTGCTTCTTCAATCGCTGCTCTTCTTGCACCAGCCGCCCAAACCAGAGCCGGGGAGATCACCTACTCCTGCCTCCAGTGGACAGTTGTGCTGCCGTTGAGGCCTCATCGCCCCCTACTACTCCCACCGCTAGCCAGGCCCTGCGGCGACGACAGCCTCACACCGCAGCCGAACCAGTGAACCCTCATACTCCTCTCCGCGTGGGCATCCACTGCCGCGTCTTCCCCGGCTTCACGTCGTCCACCGCCTTGGTGCTCTCGGCGCGGCGTGGTCAACGTGCTCAATGACATTCCATTGGAAGAGTACTGTACGTGGAGAGGCTGACAGCTAGGTCCACGGCCACAACCCAGTTTTTTGTGATTTGCCAAGTAAGTCGCTTTGTCGGGCCTGTTGGGCTGCAAATCTTTCAAGACGAGGAGAGCTTTCATTCGGCTGGCCGAGAAAATGGCCCATCAGTAATGAGAAATGAGTTGTACATTTTTAAAACACATCAAACCAGCAATTAGTTTCAAATAACTTTTTTTTATTTCGAGATTTTAAATCACATTAATTTTTATGCATGGAGAATTTGTTGGATTTTATATTGATATACCTTTATTTTTAAAATCAGCTTGAATGTGAGTCAAAATTTCAGGATTAAAAATAGTTCAGACCGCACCGAAATATGCAAAATTTCGTATAATTTTTTAACCATGGCCACAATATGGGTTGTAATGCTAACAAAAACAATATGGGCTCCAAAAAAACTTTAATAATTAGCAAATGGGTTGTAAATTATTAGAAATAATGGCAGATGGGTTGTATGCTGTTTTCCACAGATTTGAGGCTTTCCTAAAAAAGGTTGACGCACAAGCAGTGACTGTTGGATGGCCATCCAACGGCCGTCGTGATTCTTCAATCTCTGCTCTTTCTGCTCCAGCCGCTCAAACAACCGCCGACGGGACTGCCTGCTCCCTCCTCCCAGCGGCTGGCTCTGCTGCCACGCAGGCCTCATCGCCCCACCGTACTCCTATCGCTGCCCTAGCCATCCCTCTACTCACCCACACCTGCTGTTATTCTCCGGCGACGACAGACGAACCAGTAAACCCTCGTACAGTCGTACTCCCCTCCGTGTGGGAAACAACTGCCAAGTCTTCCCTGCCTCCGTGTCGTTCCCTTCCTAGGCCTCACCGTCATCCATCGCCCTGGTGCTCTCGGCGCAGCTTGGTCAACATGGTTAACGACCGACATGCATCTGAAGTGGACTGTACGTGGAGAGGCCGACAGTTGGGTCCACGACCGCATGTAAGGAAATGCCTCCTTATTACGCGCAAACTAATGATTCCTCCACCTAACATCCGGGACCCACCAAAAAGGCATCTGTATTTCGTGAAAAAAACGTTACCGTCGCTGACAACTTGGACCCACCAGCTATATCTTCGCACGCAAGGAAGTGCCTCCTTATTACGCACAAAAAATGAATACTCCCCCTGTTAGTTGGGACCAAGTATAGTGGCAGGCTGACTTGTGGGCCTACTAAGTTGACGGGGACGGAGGGCTTTGTCAACTTAGTCAATATGCACGATTCTAGCTCCAGTGACCGTACGATGTCCATCCAACGGCCGTAGTGCTTCTTCAACCTCTGGTCTTCTTGTTCCAGCCGCCCAAACCAACGCCGGTCGTGCCTCCTGCTCCTGCCTCCCATGGCCGGCTGCGATGCGGCGGAGGCCTCACCGCCCCCTACTACTCCCACTGCTGGCCAGACCATCCCTGTTCACCCACACCCCCTGTTATTCTGCGGCGACGGCAGCCTCACATCGCTGCGAACCAGTGAACCCTCGTACTCCTCTACGCATGGGCATCCACCACTGGCCAAGCCGCAGCAAGGAAGTGCCTCCTTATTACGTGCAAAATAATTATTCCTCCACCTGACAGCGGGGGCCCACCGGACGGGCCACCGTATTTCGCAAAAAAAATGTTCCCCCCTGACTGCTGGGACCCACCAGCTACATCTTCGCACGCAAGGAAGTACCTGACAGTTGGGACCCACCTGGTCGAAGCATACGTAGCATTGTCATTCTGGTCGCGAACGTGTATGTACATATATACTGGTGGATGTAGAGGCACGCACGTGTCATAGTAGAGGCGCGCACATAGCATGTACACATACGTACAGCGACCAGGGTGCAAGAAAGGAAATACGGCCACGTATGTGTACATACGGGCGGGGTCTCGAATGCCTACTCGCGCATACGTACGGCCAGGGCTCGTGTACATGTCTGGGTCGGAACGGAGAAACATCATTGTCGTCGTGTTTATGGGGAGGCAACGGAATGCGTCGTGTTCATGGGGAGGCAACGGAATGCGTCGTGTTCATCGGGAGGGAACGAAACACGTGGGAGCCAACCGGATGGGTCAGAACGGAATGCGTGGTCGTGTTCATCGGGAGGGCTTGGACGGAACAGACAATGGAAATGAGGCCTGGCGTACCGCAAAACGGAGGAAACAGACCTCCTACGTTCGGAACAGGGTCCTGTTGATCGGGAGGGGTGTGGCATACCGCAAAATGGAGGAAACGGACCTCCTACGGTCGAAACGAGGGTCCTGTTGATCGGGAGGGGTGTGGCGTACCGCAAAACGGACTAAACGGACCTCCTACGGTCGAAACGGGGGCTCTGTTGATCGGGAGGGGTTTGGCGTACCGCAAAACGGATGAAACGGACCTCCTACAGTCGAAACGGGGGTCCTGTTCATCGAGAGGGGTGTGGCGTAGCGTAAAATGGGACTCCACGGGATACTGTTCATCTCCACCGTCGACCTCCTCCAGCCTCCACGGGCTACCGTCGACCTCCTCCAGCCTCCACAGGCTCCTGTTCATCCAGCCTCCACCGCGCGCTACTCCACCGGCTACTATTCAACCACCCTCCACGGGCACCCCTCCACCGTCTACTGTTCATCCAGCCCTCCACACCACGGGGTCCTGTTCAACCACCCCTCCACGGGCACCCCTCCACCGTCTACTGTTCATCTAGCCCTCCACACCACGGGGTCCTGTTCGTCCAGAGGCAATGCCACCGCTCACTGTTCATCCAATCCCCCCCCCCCGCAACGCTTACTGTTCATCCAATCGATCAGCTTCAGTTAGCAGCAGTAGCGAAGGAATCGCTCGATCGGGTTCAGTTAACAGCCATCGATCGATCGCTCGAGTTCAGTAACGCATTGCCTGCAGTGCAATCGCTCGGGTTCAGTTAGAGCCCAACGCCTCGCTTGGGTTCAGTTAGAGCCAATGCCTCGCACACACGCGCGTACGTGTACGAGAGAAACGCGCATCGCTCAGCCCCCAACCTCCCACCGTAACCGGGAACTCCCCGAAATTTTCCTCCCCCTCGCTTCTACGACAGTTTTTTCTGTCATGGACGGCCCAAAGAATGTCATGCAGCTGCGTCTCCGGCTCGCCCAGGACGAAAAGCCCATTTTCTGTCATGATTTTTTATCATAAAAGTAGGAGCACACCACATCTATGATGATACCGGGTTTTGTCACAATTATCATCATAGAAGTGTCATATGTATGACAGAAAAAAACTTCGTTCGGCCCAAAATGTCAGGGATGTGTCTTTTTTTTGTAGTGGCTCCTCACTCACGAGAAAATGGCTGGTCAACGGGATGCCCAGTCCCATGCTTTATGCAAATCAAATCAAACTAACTGCAAACAAAACTCCCCCGGGACTCTTGTTAGTTGGGGGCACTCGTTGTTTCGAGCAAGCCATGGATTGATGCTTGTTGGTGGAAGGGGAGTATAAACGTTACCATTCTGTTTGGGAACCGCCTATCTTGTGTGTAGCATGGAAGATATCGAGATCTCTCGGTTGTTATGTTGACAATGAAAGTATACTGCTCAAAATATTATTCAAAACCGAGCTCTGGCACCTCCACAAATCCCTGATTCCCTCTGCTAAGGGCTTATCTATGTACTTTTATGTTGAGTCATCATGCTCTTATTAAAAAGCACAGTCGGAGAGCACCGCTGTCATTTGCATCCATTACTGTTAGTTTACATTGAGTATGACTTGACTGGATCTCTTTTACCATGAACTACAATGTCTAGTCAGCCCTTGATCTTTAAAGGTGCTCTACATTTATGTTTTGCGGTCTCAGAAAGGGCTAGCGAGATACCATCTTGTCATATCATATCATGATTATTTTGAGAAAGTGTTGTCATCCGAGATTTATTATTATTGCTCGCTAGTTGATTATGTCATTGATATGAGTAAACATGAGACCTAAGTGTTATTGTGAATATGGTTAGTTCATAATCTTTGCTAAAAACTTGAATGCTCGCTTTACATATTTACAACAAAAAGAGCAAAAAGAGTTTGTAAAAGTTTTTATTTATCACTTTCAGTTTATCAACTGAATTCCTTGAGGACAAGCAAATGTTTAAGATTGGGGGAGTTGATACGTCTCTGTCATATCTACTTTTCCAAACACTTACACCCTTGTTTTGGACTCTAACTTGCATGATTTGAATGGAACTAACCCGGATTGACGCTATTTTCAGTAGAATTGCCATGGTGTTATTTTTGTGCAGAAAAAAGTTCTCGGAATGACCAGAAAATCAACAGAGATTATTTTTGGAATATATAAAAATACTGGAAGAAAGATCCACGTCAGGGGGCCCACACCCCGTCCATGAGGGTGGGGGGCGCGCCCTACCCCCTGGGCGCGCCCCCTGCCTCATGGTCCCCCTGACGCTCCACCGACGTCCACCTTGACTCCATATATTCACTTTCAGGGAGAAAAAAATCAGAGAGAAGGATTCATCGCGTTTTACTATATGGAGCCACCGCCAAGCCCTAAACTCTCTCGGGAGGGCTGACGTGGAGTCCGTTAGGGTCTTCGGAGAGGGGAATCGATCGCCATCATCATCGTCAACCTTCCTCCATCACCAATTGCATGATGCTCATCGCCGTGCGTGAGTAATTCCATTGTAGGCTTGCTAGACGGTGATGGGTTGGATGAGATTTATCATGTAATCGAGTTAGTTTTGTTAGGATTTGATCCCTAGTATCCACTATGTCCTGAGATTGATGTTGCTATGACTTTGCTATGCTTAATGCTTGTCACTAGGGCCCGAGTGCCATGATTTCAGATCCGAACCTATTATGTTTTCATCAATATATGAGAGTTCTTGATCCTATCTTGCAAGTCTATAGTCACCTATTATGTTTTATGATCCGTTAACCCCGAAGTGACAATAATCGGGATACTTACCGGTGATGACCGTAGTTTGAGGAGTTCATGTATTCACTATGTGTTAATGCTTTGGTCAGGTACTCTATTAGAAGGAGTCCTTAATATCCCTTAGTTTCAAATAGGACCCCGCTGCCACGGGAGGGTAGGACAAAAGATGTCATGCAAGTTCTTTTCCATAAGCACGTATGACTATATTCGGAATACATGCCTACATTACATTGATGAACTGGAGCTAGTTCTGTGTCACCCTAGGTTACGACTGTTACATGATCGATCGCATCCGGCATAATTCTCGATCACCGATCCAATGCCTATGAGCTTTTCCTATATTGTTCTTTGCTTATTTACTTTTCCGCTGCTACTGTCACTATAGAACCATAAATATTACTTTTGCCACCGTTATCACTATTATCATATTACTTTGCTACTAAATACCTTGCTGCAGATATTGAGTTATCCAGGTGTGGTTGAATTGACAACTCAGCTGCTAATACTTGAGAATATTCTTTGGCTCCCCTTGTGTCGAATCAATAAATTTGGGTTGAATACTCTACCCTCGAAGAATGTTGCGATCCCCTATACTTGTGGGTTATCAGCCCCCCTTTCCATCCTCTTAGGTGGAGGGAAGGAAAGAGGGGCTAGCCCTCCCCCCTTTCCATCCCTAGGGACGGCGTCTAAGGGAAGGGGTGCGCCAGCCCCTTGTGGGCTGGTGTGTCCCCCCTCTTGGCCCATAAGGCCCATTAACCTCCCGGGGCTTCCCGGAACCCTTCCGGTGATCCGATGACTACCCGATACACTCTGAAACCTTTCTGGTGACCAAATAGCATCGTCCTATATATCAATCTTTACCTCCGGACCATTCCAAAGCTCCTTGTCATGTCCGTGATCTCATCCGAGACTCCGAACAACATTCGGTCACCAAATCACGTATCTCATATAATACTATATCATCAATGAACGTTAAGTGTGCGGACTGTACTTGTTCAAGAATGATGTAGACATGAACTAGACGCCTCTCCGGTCAATAACCAATAGAGGAATCTGGATGCCCATATTTGTTCCTACATATTCTACGAAGATCTTTATCGGTCAAACCTTATGACAACATATGTAATTCCCTTTGCCTGTCGGTATGTTATTTGCCCGAGATTTGATCGTGGTATCTTCATACCTAGTTCAATCTTGTTACCGGCAAGTCTCTTTACTCATTCCGTAATACATCATCTCGTAACTAACTCCTTAGTCACTTTTCTTGCAAGCTTCTTGTGATGTGTATTGCCGAGAGGGCTTAGAGATACCTCTCCGATACACGGAGTGAAAAATCCTAATCTCGATCCATGCCAACTCAACAGACACCTTTGGAGATACCTGTAGAGCATCTTTATGATCACTCGGTTATGTTGTGACGTTTGATAGCTGATGCGGCTTGAACTACATCAGTATTTCCCAAAAGAGGAAGGGATGATGCAGCACAACTACGGTAGGTATTTCCCTCAGTGATGAGATCAAGGTTATCGAACCAGTAGGAGAACAACGCAACACTATGTAAACGGTATCTGCACACAAAGAACAAATACTTGAAACCCGACGCGTAAGAGGGGTTGTCAATCCCTCCCGGGTAAAAGATAGATTGGTTTGTAGTAGATCGGATAAATAGATCTTGCGGAAGCGCAAAATTAAATAAAATAAAATTGCAGCAAGGTATTTTAGGGATTTTGGAATAATAGATCTGAAAATAGAAGCGAGTAAAAATAGATCTTAAAGCAAATATGATAAAGAATAGACCCGGGGGCCGTAGATTTCACTAGTGGCTTCTCTCGAGAAAAATAGCATACAGCGGGTAAACAAATTGCTGTTGGGCAATTGATAGAACTTCAAATAATTATGATGATATCCAGGCATATAGGCATCACGTCCAAGATTAGTAGACCGACTCCTTCCTGCATCTACTACTATTACTCCACACATCGACCGCTATCCAGCATGCATCTAGTGTATTAAGTTCATGGCGAAACGGAGTACTGCAATAAGAACAATGACATGATGTAGACAAGATCTATTCATGTAGGAATATACCCCATCTTGTTATCCTTAATAGCAACGATACATACGTGTCATGTCCCCTTCTATCACTGGGATTCAGCACCGTAAGATCGAACCCATCACAAAGCACATCTTCCCATGGCAAGAAAAATTGATTTAGTTAGCCTAACTAAATCAAAGATTCGAAGAAGAAATACGAGGCTATAATCAATCATGCATATAAGAGATCAAAACTCAAATAACTTTCATGGATAAAATAGATCTGATCATAAACTCAAAGTTCATCGGATCCCAACAAATACACCACAAAAAGAGTTACATCAAATAGATCTTCATGAGACCATTGTATTGAGAATCAAAAGAGAGAGAGGAAGTCATCTAGCTACCAACTACGGACCCGAAGGTCTACAATGAACTACTCATGCATCATCGAAGAGGCACCAATGAGGATGATGAACCCCTCTGTGATGGTGTCTCGATTGGATCTGGTGTTTCTGGAACTTGCGATGACTGGAATTGTATTTCGTCGACCCCCTAGGGTTTTTGGATTTTTCAGGGTATTTATAGAGCAAAGAGGCGGTGCGGGAGGCGGCCGAGGTGGGCGCAACCCACCAGGGCGCGCCTGGGCCCCCAGGCGCGCCCAGGTGGGTTGTGCTCCCCTCGAAGCCCCCTCTGGTACTTCCTTGGCCCATCGTGTGTCTTCTGGTCCAGAAAAAATCTTTAAAAAGTTTCGTTGTGTTTGGACTCCGTTTGGTATTGATTTTCTGCGAAGTAAAAAACAAGCGAAAAACAACAACTGGCATTGGGCACTATGTCAATAGGTTAGTCCCAAAAAGATATAAAGTTACTATAAAATGATTGTAAAACATCCAAGAATGATAATATGACAGCATGGAACAATAAAAAATTATAGATACGCTGGAGACGTATCAATAGCACACAAGGTATTCCTCCGGTATCGGGGAGTTGCATGATCTCATAGTCGAAGGAATATGTATTTGACATTAAGAAAGCAATAGCAATAAACTAAACGATCATATGCTAAGCTAACGGATGGGTCTAGTCCATCACATCATTCTCCTAATAATGTGATCCAGTTATCAAGTGACAACACATGTCTATGGTTAGGAAACCTTAACCATCTTTGATGCAACGAGCTAGTCTAGTAGAGGCTCACTAGGGACACGGTATTTTGTTTATGTATCCACACATGTATGTAAGTTTTCGATCAATACAATTCTAGCATGAATAACAAACCTTTATCATGAATAAGGAAATATAATAATAACAACTTTATTATTGCCTCTAGGGCATATTTTCATCAAGTCTCTGATTTGAATGTCTGGCTTTTTGAACATAAGGAAATGTCCGCTCTCATTCGAATGCATCTCCTTCAAGTGTGTGACCACATGAAACACTTACATTTGTACTGAGTTTGTATTGAGCTGTAACCAGATTATAGTCGCTCTATTATTCTGTTCGAGCAATATATCTGAGAGTGAGGCATAGTCACTAACAATGTTGAATGTATCTTTCATTTTGGTCATGTACATCTTTATATAAGGGTGCAGGCCGGTGGGTGTCATCCCTTCATCTTGGTCTTCTTGCATTGCAAGCTTCCATTTGATGTTTTCCACTAACACTTCTAGGGCTTTTTGTTTAAATCCATATATGTTGAGCTCATCAACAACATACAAGTATACCACGAAGAAAATCGTTTGGAAGATTAAAGCGTCGTTAAAGATGAAGATATTCGTGTGCTACTTAGACGGAGAGGTGATCCTTACAATGGATAATCTGGCAAGACGCATAAGATAGAGCCACAAAAAATGTTGTTTCACTGCCAATTTACCGCCCTTCTTTGATGTACAATCGATTTAGCTTTCAATCTCCCTCTACAAAAGGTTGTGTATGGGAGCAAGAACTTCCATGTGTAGTCGCCTTCAACAAGATACAACCAAAACGAATCTTGCCAAGCGCCAATAGAGATAGTGGAATTCCGTTTGAGAGGTCTCCAACCTCCAGACGGCTTCTCCATCTCCATCGTTTAAACCGCAAACACACAAGTGCGGCCTAGATGCACTTTTAATTTTGAAACAGGCTTTCGGCCCGCTTTATAGATAAAGCACAAACCAATGTACACGGCTGAACGAATCAAGATGCACTTTCACTCCCTCCACTGACTAGTATAACTTATCCGTTCGGAAACTAGTTGGTCGGGTGCGCCCCAAAACTATTGTACACATCCATGAGGGAGTGTATACCTTACTTTGGACAATCTGAAATTGTCCTAATGACTGTTTTTAACGGAACAGACTTCATACTTTTTGTAGATTATCACGAGGGCTACATATAGAATCCGTACCTTGTGCTATGTTCAACTAGCAAAGGATCATGCACCTATGACCTTTGAGTGCAACCATTAGAAGATTTTAGCACAAGATACACTCAACCGATTTAGATGACAACCTAGTAATAAGTTATATATTTGTAATCATATCACGGGCCGATTGTATTTGTGCATGCTTTCATTTATTTATTTTTGTATCGGATGATTACTGGTATGATCACTGGTGGAAAAAGGGCCTTTGGTCGCGGTTCGCAACTGCCATTAGTCGCGGTTGCGCAACCGCGACAGACCGGGCGCGACTAAAGGCCCCCCCCCTTTAGTCGCGGTTGCTTAAGAACCGCGACTAAAGGCCCGTCCACATGGGCGCCAGGTGGCCGTCGGGGCGGAGGACCTTTAGTCGCGGTTCTTCTGGCCAACCGCGACTAAAGGCCGCCGCAGGTTTAGGGTTTTAGCCCCCCCCCCTTAAACCTGTTTTCTGTTTAATTTGTATTGTTTTATTTCTTTTGTGCTTTATTTTAATTTTGAAGGAGTTTCATATATTCTACGGTACTACATACATGCATATGAATGTACAATTTCAAATAAATTTGAAATTAGAACCAAAAAGAATTCAAGAGGAATATACAATATATATTCAATATCATCGGATGACCATATACAATTTTGAACAAGTTTCCATACATGATTTAATGCATATAAAGTTCTACGTCCTCGTAATAGTGTTCTCCTTTAGGATGGAGGACTTCCCTGCTGAACCATCCAGCTAGTTCCTCTTGAAGTGGTCGGAAGCGAGCTTCTGGACTAAGCATCCACCGGAGGTTATTCCTCTTAGCATTGGTATCACTCGGAACCCGCTCAGAGGTGTATCTCCGGATCATCTCACAGACATAGTATCCACATAGATTGGTCTCCGGTGGCTGAATATCCCCAGCATTCTTAGCCTTTAACATTTTGAATTCTAGCTCTTTTTTGAATTCACCGACCTTTGTATCTACGAACCGTCTCCAAACCCTACGAGGCAAAGAAAATTAAATGAACAAGAGAGTTATTAATTAGTTACTTGATATTAGGAAATGAACGAAATAGGCCGATCGATATAGAGCGCAAATGAATGAAAATAATTACTTCTTCAGCATTCTTCTCATGCCGCCCCAAAGCTTTGGATCCATATTCACAGAGTCGTGGACGAGACATTCTGAGGTGTTAACTTTAATTACTAGCAGAATCCAGTGGAACCTGCGGACACGATACATGCACAGTACGTCATGCATAACTCATCGATTAGCCGGCCACATACCATGCATGGAGTAAACAAAAGAGAATGTGCTCAAGACAGAAACACTCACTCAAAATGGTAAGGAAATAGAATATCACTTTTGACTTCCTGCTTTGTAAGAAACTGCCACAGGTCTGCCTCCACGTCGGCGGGGTAACGCTCCAACACATGTCCATTAACGATGTGTGGGTCAATGAACCCAACATCATGGATGTTCCTTACTCTGCATTCCTTAATCTTCATTCTGCATGTATAATAGCGGACACAACAATATAGTTAGGACATATATATAGTGCAGGCAATATGAACGAGATGGGGTAGAAATTAATAAATCACTTACAGAACGTAGCAACTGATGATAGATTTATCGAGCTCGCGCAGATTGAAAAGCTGGAACAATTCACTCAGTTCAATTTGTACATAGTAATGTTTGAAGTGATGCTCATGTCTAACTTCCGCATAAATATATTCTTTGGCGTTTTTATTTTTTATGTAACCCTTGTACCATTTCAGCAGACCTTTCATTTGTGGAGGTAGATCCTTTTCCTCCGCAGGCTCGACGAGAGGCCCATTCTTGACATATGTAATTACTACCTCCTTCACTGGCGCCTCATCAAGGCCTAACAGTTCACGAAGAGTAATACCTAAGTTGGCCGCTTGTTCTCTGGCACTCGTTACAGTCAATCCCTGTGCTGCCGCAGCTTGTATGATCTCGGGGTCATCCGGACAGAAGGCTTCCACTATAAGCGGGGCAATCGATTGTTTACTTTGTTCCCCGAGCTGGGCAACTTGTTTCCCGCTTTTTTTACTTTCGGCCTTCTCCCGCTCTTTGTTCTCCTTGAACATGAGTGCCTGCCTGCGAAGTTCACGTGCATAGTCGTTAGGCAGATTCTTCGCGGCTTGGGACGGTGTGCTCAAAAATGACTTAGCCCACTTCTTTTGCTCATCAGAAAATACTGGCTTGGGCTCGGGCTCTCTTTTCTTCTTGCAGTCCGCCTTCCATTTCTCCAAATCAGCAGCCGCGGCCGCGTCGACTTCCTCGGCACTACGTTCCCAAGGCCTTGTGGGGAGAGGCTTCAGTGATGGCTCCGGTACCTTTGTGGTCTTAGGTACATAAGGGTCCGGGTTAATAATCCAGGACTGCTTCTGCTTCTTTGCCGGAGGTGGATTGGGGGGCGGCGTCTGATCACCCGCCGGACGAGGACTGGGGGCGGCGGCTGATCACCCGCCGGACGTTGTGGACTGGGGGGCGGCGGCTGATCACCCGCCGGACGAGGACTGGGGGGCGGCGGCTGATCACCCGCCGGACGTTGTGGACTGGGGGGCGGCGTCGGCTGACGTGACGGAGGTGTAGGTGAACCGCCGCCACCACCACCACCACCACCCACCACCACCACCGCCACCGCCACCACCACCACCGTAGGGGGGTGGACTTGTTGTCCTTGGCGCCTCGCCTGGAAACTTGATAAACTTCTTTTGCCATAGAATGAAATGGCGCTTGACATCTCCAAGTCTTTTCTCCCCTTCAGGTGTAGCAATGTCAATCTCCAGGTCCTCAAACCCTTGGACTATGTCCTCCACCGTGACACGAGCATAGCCATCTTGAATGGGGTTGTTGTGGTGGAGTGCTCCAGGTAAACATGGTAAAGCACTGCCGATGGCTACCTTCATGGACATGTTCCCGATAGGATAATACAGATGACATTCTTTCATCTCCTTTATATCGTCCACGGGGTAGCGAGGATGCTCCGGTGAAGTAATTTCGACCACCAGAGGCTCCGGTGCAGTAATTTGGACCACCAGAGGCTCCGGTGCAGTAATTTCGATCGTCGGTGCATCTGCACCAGCCGGTGGGGCCTCCGTGGAAGCCACGCTGCTTCTCCGCTGCTGGCTTCCGAGATCCGCTGGATGATCTTCATGCTGCACCCGAGCTGCATCTCTTTCGGCTACTAGTACACTCATGGTTTTCTTCATCACATCCATTTCCGATGCCAACCGCGCCACAACATCTGCTTCCCGATCCATCTTTCTCTTACGGCTTCTGTAACCGTACGGGTCATCGTTCTGGGGGAACCCTATTTTCCACGGAATGTGCCCCATGCCTCGTACACGTCCTCCGTGTTCAGGATTCCCGAGGGCTTTTGTCAGCGCGTCGTTCTCTCTGTTGAACTTGATCTTCCCCTGTTGAGCATCCCTCATTGCGTTAATAAGGGCTTGGGTGGGTTTAATTAATTTGCCCCGGTAAACACACTCCCCTGTCTCCGGGTTCAGCGTTCCCCCATGCCCGTACCACCAGCTTTTGGCCCTTGGGTCCCATCCCTCCGTACCTGGACGGATTCCTCGCGCCCTCAGCTCGTTCTCCATCTTCTCCCACCTAGGCTCCCAAAGGCGATACCCTCCTGGCCCCATAACATGATTGTACTCCTTCTTAGCCGCATTTTCCTTATTTTTTTCGATATTTGAATGAACTGCTCCGATTTCTTTTGCTTCACAAATTCTGGCCAATCATCTTTCAGTTTCTCATATTGTCCTTTGAAATCCGGAGTCTTGTTCTGCTTGACAAAGTCATGGGCTAGATTTTGCTTGAATTTCCGGAATGCGTCGGCCATCTTATGAAGAGCGAACTGTTTGACTAGCCTCCTCCTCTCCTTGTTTTCCTCAATCTTGTTACCCTCCTCATCGAATTTGTTGTATTCCGGAGGTAGAACGAAATGTTCCATAAGCTTCTTGAAGCAATCTTTTTTTGTTCTCTTATCGACAAAAGTGAAACCATCAATTCGTGCCTTCTTTGGCTCATTCCACTCCTGGACGGTGATCGAGACGTTGTCTCTAACAATGGCTCCGCATTGGCTGACAAACTTGGTGGCGTTCTTGCGGGGCTCCAGCGGCCTGCCGGTTGCACTGTCGACAACCTCGATGGTGCATGTTTCTCCTTGTTTCATCGTCTTGGTTGCGCCACGCTTTGACGACGTACTCGATTGTTTCGACGATCCGGCCGAGGGCTAAAATAAGAAAGAGTCTTTTATGTCAGTCCTGATATTTATTCAAATCAGTTAGTTTGTATCACCAGAGGCTCAATGTATATATATACCTCGGCGCCGGAGGTGGTTGCTACTTCCATTTGAAGATCGTCGTTTATCGACGTTTGTTCGGCATCATCTTGCTGACGGCGCCCTTCATCTTCACCGTCAAGGTTCAGATAAGAAGAGATATCATCTTCTTCTTCTCCGGTCGGCACATATAGAATATCGCCGTTTATGATGCCGAACATATGTGCTTCACCGTCCGGATCATAGTTGTCCATAATCGGGTCAGCTCTATCGTCCGCCATTATGTCAGTCCTGAAAACATGTAGTAAAAACAAATTAATTAAGTGAAGAAGGGGGGCGGTGGCGGTGGCGGTGGCGAAAGGGCGGTGGCGAAAGGAGGGGGCGAGGAAGGGGTGGGAGAGGGTGTCGCGGTAGAGCGCGAGACGGGGCGGCAGACGACGGCGTCACGGAGAGGGGAGGCGAGGACAACACATTTATAACCCTCGCCGTCCCCTCTCGATCCCTAAAAAAACACCACGGCGTCACGGAGAGGGGAGACGAATATATGTGGGGTCGGGATGGCCCATGTGCAGGGCGGGGGTGCTGGCCACACTCTTTTTTCTTTTCTTTTTCATTTCATTTCATTTTTTCTTTTCCTGTTTTTATCCTTTTCATCTTTAAAACAATTCAGTATATCAAAATATAGCAATGAAAAAAGATATTTGAGAAATCATAAAATGTATGTGAATTCAAAAAAATGAATTCATAAAAATGTATTTCAAAAAATTGATTTTATTAGACACAAAAAATTCTTTCACGTATTTTCACGTATTTAATTTTAAAAATTCTTTCTTTTTTCTTCTTCCTTTTTTTCTTCTTTCTTTTTTCTTCTGTTGTTTTCTTCCTTTTTCTTTTTTTCTTCCTTTTTCCTTTTTTCTTCCTTTTTCTTGTTTTTCTTCTGTTTTTCTTTTGTTTTCTTCTTCCTTCTTTTTCTTCTTCTTCCTTTTTCCTTTTTCTTTCTTCTTCTTCTTCCTTTTTCTTCTTCCTTCTTCTTCTTCTGCCGGCGCGCGGAGGACGTACGGCAGGCAGGGCCAGCGGGCGGCGGGCGGCAGGGCGGCGGGCGGCGGGCGGCGGGCGGAGGACGGCAGGGCACGGGCGGAGGGCGGAGGACGGCAGGGCACGGGCGGAGGACGGCAGGGCACGGGCCGGCGGCGGGCGGAGGACGGCAGGGCACGGGCGGAGGGCGGCGCTCACTGGGGACGGGGGCGGCGGCGCGCAGGGCTTCGGCGTCGGCGTCGGCGTCGGGGCAGGGCTTCGGCGTCGGCGTCGGCGTCGGGGCAGGGTTCGGCGTCGGCGTCGGCCGGGGCAGCGCTTCGGCGTCGAGAGAGAGGAGAATGGGAAGTGGCAAAACTGCTAAGTGCAGTATTTATAGACGCACCTTTAGTCGCGGCTGGTGTGGCGGACCGCGACTAAAGGTACCCTTTAGTCGCGGCCCGCCACCCCAGCCGCGACTAAAGGGTGCCCTTTAGTCGCGGTCCGCCACCCCAACCGCGACTAAAGGGTTTTGGCGCCGCCTCCGTTCCCGCGCAGAAAGACCCTTTAGTCGCGGCCCGCCACCCCAACCGCGACTAAAGGTACCCTTTAGTCGCGGTCCTCCTCCCCAACCGCGACTAAAGGTCCGTGCTAGAACTGGCGCGGTGCGGTGGGATGTTTAGTCCCACCTCGCTAGCCGAGAGGCTTCGACAGTGGTTTATAAGCGCGGCTGCGCTCACCACTTCGAGCTCCTCTCAATTGCAGGCTTACGGGCCTATTCTGTCACTATGTGCCTGTGGGCCTACTGGGCCTTCTGCGGGCCTGAATCCTGGCCCTATAATGGGTTTCTAGTCGTATTCAGGCCGTGGTGGCCCAGTAGGTGGCATATTTTTTTTTCTTCCTTTTTTCCTTTTTCCTTTTTTCTTCTGTTTTTTTCTCATGTTTTCTTCTGTTTGTTTTTTCTTCTGTTTTTCCTTTTTCTTCTGTTTTTTTCTTCTGTTTTTTTCTTCCTTTTTCTTCTGTTTTTTTCTTCCTTTTTCCTTTTTCCTTTTTTCTTCTGTTTTTTTCTTCTGTTTTTCCTTTTTTCTTATGTTTTTCTTCTGTTTTTTTCTTCTGTTTGTTTTTCTCTTCTGTTTTTCCTTTTTTCTTCTGTTTTTTTCTTCTATTTTTTCTTCCTTTTTCTTCTGTTTTTTCTTCCTTTTTCCTTTTTTCTTCTGTTTTTCTCTTCTGTTTTTTTCTTCTGTTTTTCCTTTTTCTTATGTTTTTCTTCTGTTTTTTTCTTCTGTTTTTTTTCTTCATTTTCAAATCTTAAAAATACAATTATATATCAAAAAAATCAGAAAAATAAAACTAATTCATTTTAAAACCCCTTGAAGGTTTGACAAAAGGTTTGATACAATAAATTATTACACATCATTTCTTCCCTTGTGTCCCTGCTTGCTTACGATTGTGCCGTATCCATGGAGCATCCTCATCATTTAACTTAATGCTTGGGTCGGTGTTCACTTTGAAGGGCGGAATTTCAGCAAACATATTATAATCTTCTGACATGTCTGTCTTGTCCTCCACTCCCACGATGTTTCTTTTCCCTGAAAGAACAATGTGGCGCTTTGGATCATCGCATGATGCACTGATCGTTTTCTTATCTTTCCGTTTCCTCGGTTTGCTACTCATGTCCTTCACATAGAAAACCTGAGCGACATCTTTCGCTAGGACGAATGGTTCGTCAAGATAACCAAGATTGTTGAAATCCACCATTGTCATTCCGTATTGCTGGTCCACCTTTACCCCACCTCCTGTTAGCTTGAACCATTTGCACCGGAACAAAGGGACCTTAAAGGAGGGTCCATAGTCAAGTTCCCATATCTCCTCTATGTAACCATAATATGTGACCTTTTGCCCATTCTCGGTTGCTGCATCAAAGCGGACACCACTGTTTTGGTTGGTGCTCTTTTTATCTTGGGCGATCGTGTAAAATGTATTCCCATTTATCTCGTACCCTTGGAAAGTCGTTATAGTCGAAGATGGTGTCTTGGCCAACATGTACAGCTGATCTACAACATCATTGTCATTCATTAAATGTTTTCTCAACCAACTGCCGAAAGTCTCCATGTGGGCCTTCCTAATCCAGGATTCAGGCTTCCCCGGGTTGTCCGAGCGTAAAATATTCTTGTGTTTCTCAAAGTACGGAGCCACCAAGCTGGAATTGGTCAGTACAGTGTGGTGTGCTTCAGTCAGAGAATGGCCGTCCATACATATCGTTGATTTCCTTCCGATCGTGCCTTTTCCACTTAGTCTCCCCTCGTGCCGCGATCGAGGAAGACCAATCGGCTTAAGGTCAGGAACAAAGTCAACACAAAACTCAATTACCTCCTCATTTCCATAGCCCTTGGCGATGCTTCCTTCTGGCCTAGCACGGTTACGAACATATTTCTTTAATACTCCCATGAACCTCTCGAAGGGGAACATATTGTGTAGAAATACAGGACCGAGAACGAAAATCTCTTCGACTAGGTGAACCAGGAGGTGCGTCATAATATTGAAGAAGGATGGCGGGAACACCAACTCGAAACTGACAAGACATTGGATCACATCGTTCTGTAACCGTGGTAGAACTTCTGGATTGATTACCTTCTGAGAGATTGCATTGAGGAATGCACATAGCTTCACAATGGCTACTCGAACATTTTCCGGCAGGAGCCCCCTCAAAGCAATCGGAAGCAATTGCGTCATAATCACGTGGCAGTCGTGAGACTTCAGGTTTTGGAACTTTTTCTCCGCCATGTTTATTATTCCCTTTATATTGGACGAGAATCCAGACGGGACCTTCATACTGCTCAGGCATTCAAAAAAGATGACCTTCTCTTCTTTGGTCAGAGCGTAGCTGGCACGACCTTGAAACCATTCCGGATGCCGGTCATCAGGGTCTTTCAAATGTTGCTGGTCCTGCCGTGCTTCCTTTGTATCATTTGTCTTCCCATACACGCCCAAGAAGCTTAGGAGGTTCACGCAAATATTCTTCGTAACGTGCATCACGTCGATTGCAGAGCGGACATCTAGGACTTTCCAATATTCTAGCTCCCAGAATATAGATTTCTTCTTCCACATGGCTGCGTGCCCGTCAGCTCCCTTCGGAACTGATTGTCCGCCAGGACCCTTTCCAAAGATGACTTTCAAATCCTTGACCATATCAAATACCTCAGCACCAGTGCGTTCCGCAGGCTTCGGCCGGTGATCTGCCTTGCCGTTGTAATGCTTGCCTTTCTTTCTTACTGGATGAATTTTCGGAAGAAATCGACGATGCCCAAGGTACACGTTCTTCTTACAATTTGGCAAATGTACACTTTCAGTCTCATGTAAGCAGTGCGTGCATGCATTGTATCCCTTATTTGACAGTCCCGAAAGGTTACTAAGAGCAGGCCAATCGTTGATGGTTACGAAAAGCAACGCTCGTAGGTCAAATTCCTCTTGTTTGTGCTCATCCCACACACGGACACCACCCCACAGCTGTAAAAGTTCATCAACTAATGGCCTTAGGTACACATCGATGTCGTTGCCGGGTTGCTTCGGACCTTGGATGAGCACTGGCATCATAATGAACTTCCGCTTCATGCACAACCAAGGAGGAAGGTTGTAGATGCATAGAGTCACGGGCCAGGTGCTATGGCTGGAGCTCTGCTCGCCAAAAGGATTCATGCCATCCGTACTTAGAGCAAATCTTATGTTCCTTGCGTCAGCTGCAAAATCTTTGAACCATCTGTCGATCTTTCTCCATTGCGTTCCATCTGCGGTGTGTCTCAACTCCCCGTCCGACTTACGGTCCTCTTTGTGCCATCGCAACAACTTGGCATGCTCTTTGTTCCTGAACAGACGTTTCAACCGTGGTATTATAGGAGCATACCACATCACCTTGGCGGGAACCCTCTTCCTGGGTTTCTGGCCCTCAACATCGTCACCGGGGTCATCGCCTCTGATCTTATAACGCAATGCAGTGCATACCGGGCATTCATTCAAATTCTCGTATTCACCGCGGTAGAGGATGCAGTCGTTGATGCATGCATGTATCTTCAGAACCTCTAAACCTAGAGGGCAGACAACCTTCTTTGCTTCGTACGTACTGGCGGGCAACTCGTTATCCTTTGGAAACATATTCTTCAACATTTTCAGCAAGTTTTCAAATGCCGAGTCAGCTACACCTGCCTCTGCCTTCCATTTCAGCAAATCCAGTGTGCAGCCCAGCTTTTTCAGACCATCATCGCATCCGGGGTACAGCGCCTTTCTGTGATCCTCTAACATGCGATCCAAATTCTCCCTCTCCTTTTCAGTTTCGCAGCGTCTCCGTGCATCAGCAATGGTCCGACCAAGATCATCAACGGGATCATCACGTGCCTCTTCTTCACCTTCCCCTTCACCTTCAGCATCCTCCATGAAAGTATCACCGAAATGAGCAAGATAGCTTTCATCGATGAAATCATCCCCTTCTTCATCTTCTTCCATTATAACCCCTCTTTCTCCATGCTTGGTCCAACAATTATAGCTTGGCATGAAACCGTGCCGAAGCAGATGCATGTGAACATCTCTTGAGGAAGAGTAACCCTTCTGATTCTTACAGATAACACATGGACAGATAACAAAACCCCCCTGCTTGTTCGCATTAGCCACTACGAGGAAATCTTTCAAACCCGTAGTGAACTCGCCGGAGAGTCGGTTACCGTACATCCATTGCCGATTCATCTGCATTATTATAATATAAAATATATAATTAACCATCATGCATTTGTTAAACTAACTAGCTACAAACAATATAAATTAAACAATGAACTGCACACATGCATATTTTATCAATGACACACATGCATGAAAGGTTCAAGTTGCTAACCGCGATCGAGGAGGAAAAAATAAATGAGGAACCTCAAGTGTGGCTCCAACACTTCATATCATGTTTGTTTCACCCTCTTAGGGTATTTCATCAAACACCTTGTGTGCATAAGAGGAACCAAAAGCAAACCTACACCCCCTTGTGAAGCTTGTGAAGAGAAGTGGCACCAAATGGCTAAGTGAGTGTGCTGAACTGGTATATATAGGGGAGGAGCTTTAGTCGCGGTTGGCCTGGCCAACCGCGACTAAAGGCCTTTGCGCACCTTTAGTCGCGGTTGGCCTG
Source organism: Triticum aestivum (assembly GCF_018294505.1). Taxonomy (NCBI): domain Eukaryota; kingdom Viridiplantae; phylum Streptophyta; class Magnoliopsida; order Poales; family Poaceae; genus Triticum; species Triticum aestivum. The sequence continues at coordinate 110,647,770 of NC_057794.1, read as the reverse complement.
GCCAACCGCGACTAAAGCCCCTCACGTGCACCAGCTGGCCACCGAGCGCCCTGGGCCCAGGCCTTTGGTCGCGGTTCGTCTGCCGAACCGCGACTAAAGACTTCATTAGTCGCGGTTCCTACACTTTCGCGACTAATGGGGCTGGACGGAAGCCTCTTTTTCTACCAGTGGATATTTTAACAAAAATGATTACGTGCATTGAATGATGTAGAGGCCGGGGCTATTCTCATTGTCTACCAGATTTCTTTTCAAGATCTATAAAAATCTACACGCACGCCGACTGTACTGTTTTAGATGAGCCTGTCTACGGGGGCAAGGGCATGCGCTTGGATGTGCAGTCGCGTTCAACAAGATGCAATCAAAACGAGTCTTGCCAAGCGCCTGGTGTGGCCGATGGAGATAGTGGAGTTCCGTTTGAGAGGCCTCCAATCCCCGGACGGTTTCCCCTTCTCCATCGTTTAAAAATGCAAACACGCACGCGCGGCTGCTTCTAGTAGATCCTTAAAGTAAAGCGAATTATGTCCATTAATCAATTCCCTGTCGCTGCCGACGTACATTGCCTACAAAACGAACCACACAGCTCCACACAAATCGCAGCACCCAAGGATAGCAGCAGACACGCACATACAGGAGATACGATGGGCCAATTTTCGCGGTTTCTCGTGGCGGTGGCGGTGGCGCTTCTCCCCGTCATCGGCGCCGCCGGCGGCGGTGGCGCCCGCGACCGCGGGACGCGCTACGCTGGCGTCTTCAGCTTCGGCGACTCGCTCATCGACACCGGGAACTCGCTACGTCTCGCGGCCACCCGCAAGGGCCCCTCCAGCCGACCGCCCTACGGCGAGACCTTCTTCCGGCGCCCCACTGGCCGGGCGTCGGACGGCCGCCTCGTCGTCGACTTCATCGGTGACCACTAACCACCAATTAAACCAACAGTTTCAATATGGTAGTGCATTGATAGGCTCACGTAGACGTTGATCTTCTTGGTGGAGCAGCTGAGGCGCTGGGGGTACCGCACCCGACGCCCTACCTCGCCGGCAAGAGCGCTGAGGATTTTCGGCGCGGCGTGAACTTCGCCGTCGGTGGAGCGACGGCGCTTGGCCCGGATTTCTTTGAGAGCAGAGGGCTTAAGCCGTTCGTGCCTGTCTCCTTCACAAACCAAGCCACCTGGTTGGCTGGTTCAAGAACGTTTTGCAGCTTCTTGCCTCAGTTCGCAGTAAGTAAACCCTACGTCCAGCTTGATTTCTACTAGTACTCTATTTTATCAATATATTTATTTATTTATTTAATTACACGTGCGTTATATCTTTTCTAGCGATTTTTTGAGGAAAAACACGTGTGTCGTACCAGTATCTTTATTATTGTGAGGAATGACAGTACAGGGCTGCATGCATGCATGGTGTTGTGTAAAGGGCCTCCCTTTGCGAAGAACGCATGGCTGGTCGATTTGATAATCTTCTCTTTTCCATGGTGCGTGCATCGTCACCTTGTAATAACAGACCGTACGAGGATCATGGCGAGCTCGCTCTTCATCGTCGGCGAGATTGGAGTAAACGATTACCTCGTCGCCTTTGCCGGGAACACCACCGTCGAGGAGGCGCGGGCCTTCGTGCCGCACATCGTCGGCGCCGTCCGTTCAGTCGTGACCGTAAGCTAGCCCACTCCCACGGTCAGTTCTTACCAGTGAGTCAAATAAAGCTGTGCTCCATTCCAACAGTACATGAGAATGCTTGCAGGAGGTGATCGCCGCCGGAGCGAGGACCGTGCTGGTTCCGGGGATGATACCGCTCGGCTGCGAGCCACAGCTTCTCGCCCTCGACCAAAGCAGCGACCACGACCCGGCGTCCGGCTGCATCAAGCCACTCAACGACCTCGCCGAGCTGCACAACCGCGCGCTAAACGGCATGCTCCGAGAGCTCCGGCGAGCCAACCCGCGGACGGCCATCCTCTACGCCGACCTCTACGGCGCCGTCGCCGACCTCATCGCGTCGCCCCGGAAATACGGTACGCATGCATGCGCCAGCAATCATCAGCCACCGGCTAATCATCAGCTTTCTCCTGACCTCGTCTTCTCCGTCGATCTCAGGGTTTAGGGACAAGCCGCTGGCGGCGTGCTGCGGCGGGAGCGGCGCGTACAACTTCAACATGACGGCGTTCTGCGGCGCGGCCGGGACGGCGGCGTGCGCCGACCCGTCCGAGTACGTGTCCTGGGATGGGGTGCACTTCACGGAGGCCGCCAATAGGCACACGGCCTGCGCCACGTTGAAGGCCAACTCGCCTGCTTTGCTCGACTCGTGGACGGCGGAGGCGAGACGAAGGATTGGGTGCACCTAAGCCTAGGTCTAACTAAGACAGCGACAAAGGGAGTAGAGCAGTTCCGGCTAAATTAATCCTTGGTGCACGTGGACGCTCACCTGCAAAGGCATCTTTTTTTTAACACAGTTCAGAGGCAAGCGCTCATATACATGCACATACACACATCTCTATGAACGAACACATGCATATCCTATCCATATGAACACCTTCGAAAGACTGAGCCGGCATATTATCTTGAAATTTACGAACTCACCATAACCATCTCGTCGTCGAAGGGAACGTCTCCTCCCACTGAATGCGCATCGCCAAAAATCTTGAAATAAATTCAGAAATAAATGCGAGTATCAGGATTTAAACCCCGCTGAGCTGAGGATTCTACAGTCCCTCTAACCATCCAACCACAGGTTGATTCGCACCTGCAAAGGCATCTAACTAAACTTTTTGACTAGGCAGGCTGCTCGTGCTACCGTGTCCGGTCCATTTGTAAAAGAAAACGCGTTTCAATTAGATGCACACCGTGATTGTTTGAAGGAATTGAGAAATTTAGTGATCGCGCTTTATAAAGCTATAAGTTTCTTTGAAAAAAAGTTGATTTTAAAATTGTTCCTGAATTTTTAAACTGTTCATAGAATTTAAAAAACAACCATGTCCTAAAAAGATGTTCCTGGATTTTAAAAATTATAATGAAATCTATAAATATTCCTAAATTTGAGAAGATGGTCCCATATTTTTAAAATGTTTGTGAATTTTAAAGATGACCCCTAAATTTTAAAAAGTGTTTTGACCGGTTCTCATAGATATTGAGCCTTTTTGTAAGAAACACTTATAACTATATTCATACTCAATGTTTACACGTACACTGCTTTGGATCAATGATTCAAGAAATTATAAAATAAACTGTACGACCAATAATTACAATGACATCTTTTGCAAGCAACTTCTCCGCATTATCAACTTTTGCAAGACAAAAACTGCCAAACTTCAGTAAAAAAACTATAAGTGGACTCGAGGAGCGATATTGACACTCGTTCACTTGCATAAACTTGATAGGTTTTTGAACCCGCTCAAAATAAAAACTTGATAGGTTTCTGAAAGTCTCTTAAGTCGTTCATACAAAAAGATGAGAAGCTGTGAGTGAAAGAAATATGCCCTAGAGGCAATAATAAAGTTGTTATTTTATATTTCCTTATTTGTGATAAAGGTTTATTATTCATGCTAGAATTGTATTGATCAGAAACCTAAATACATGTGTGAATACATAAACAAATACCATGTCCCTACTAAGCCTCTACTACACTAGCTCATTGATAAAAAATGGTTAAGGTTTCCTGACCATAGACATGAGTTGTCATTTGATAACGGAATCACATCATTAGGAGAATGATGTGATGGACAAGACCCATTCGTTAGCTTAGCATATTGATCGTTTAGTTTATTGCTATTGCTTGCTTCATGTCAAATACATATTACTTCGACTATGAGATTATGCAACGACTCCCGGATGCCGGAGGAATACCTTGTGTGCTATCAAACGTCACAACATAACTGGGTGATCATAAAGATGCTCTACATGTATCTCCGAAGGTATTTATTAAGTTAGCATAGATCGAGATTAGGATTTGTCACTCCGAGTATCGGAGAGGTATCTCTGGGCTCTCTCGGTAATACACATCATAAGCTTGTAAGCAAATGACTGTGGAGTTAGTCATGAGATGATGTATTACGGAATGAGTAAAGAGACTTGCCGGTAACGAGATTGAACTAGGTACCGACGATCGAATCTCGCGCAACTAGCATACCGATGGACAAAGGGAATTACGTATGTTGTCATAACGGTTCGACCGATAAAGATCTTCGTAGAATATGTAGGGGCTAATATGGGCATCCAGGTTCCACTATTGGTTATTAGCCAGAGAGGTGTCTCGGTCATGTCTACATAGTTCTCGAACCCATAGGGTCTGCACGCTTAACGTTCGTTGATGATATAATGTTATATGAGTTATGTGATTTGATGACCAAATGTTGTTCGGAATCCTGGATGAGATCACGGACATGATGAGGAGTCTCGAAATGGTTGAGAGGTAAAGATTGATATATAGGACGATGCTATTCAGACAACAGAAGTGTTTTGGAGGGTACCGTGTACTTATCGGGTCACCGGAAAAGAGTTTCGGGCACCCCCGGCAAAGATATGGGCCTTATGGGCCAAGAGATGGAACACACCAGCCCACAAGAGGCTGGCGCGCCCCTATAGGGGCCGGCCCTATGAGAAGGAGAAGGAAAGAGGGGAGGGAAAGGAAAGTGTGGAGTAGGACTCCACCTTCCTTCCCTCTCCCCTCCTCCTTCCTTCCCCCTTCTTCATACAAGGAAAGGGGGCGCGGGGGGGGGGGGGGGGGCAGGAGCCCTAGGTCCGGCGGCCAGCCCCTTGGGGCACGCCCTAGCCGCCCTAGGATGCCTCCTCTCCCCTCCCACCTATATATATATATATGTATATATATGTATATATATGTGTGTGTGGGGGGGGGGAGGGGGCGCCACACAAGAACACAACATTGTCTTAGCCGTGTGTGGTGCCCCCGTCCACCGTTTACTCCCTCGATCATATTTTTGTAGTGCTTAGGCGAAGCCCTGCGGAGATCACTTCACCATTACCGTCACCACGCCGCCGTGCTGTCGGAACTCATCTACTACCTCGCCGTCTTGCTGGATCAAGAAGGCGGAGGACGTCACCGAGCTAAACGCAGAACACGGAGGTGTCGTGCGTTCGGTACTTGATCGGTTGGAGCGCGAAGAAGTTTGACTACATCAACAACATTGTTGAATGCTTCCATTTACGGTCTACGAGGGTACGTAGACACACTCTCCCTCCTCGTTGCTATGCATCTCCATGGATAGATCATTGCGTGAGCATAGATTTTTTTTTGTTTTCCATGCAACATTTCCCAACAATGGCATCATGAGCCAGGTCTATGCGTAGGTGATATGCACAAGTAGAACACAAAGAGTTGTGGGCGGTGATGGTCATACTGCTTACCACCAACATCTTATTTTGATTCGACGGTATTGTGGGATAAAGCGGTCCGGACCAACCTTACATGTCCACGCACATGAGACCGGTTGCACCGACTGACATGCAACTAGTTTTGTATAAAGGTGGCTGGCGGGTGTCTGTTTCTCCTACTTTAGTTGAATCGAATTTGACTGTGGCCGGTCCTTGAAGAAGGTTAAAACAGCAAACTTGATGAATCACCATTGTGGTTTTATGTGTAGGTAAGAACGGTTCTTGCTAGAAGCCCGTAGCAGCCACGTAAAACTTGCAACAACAAAGTAGAGGACGTCTAACTTGTTTTCCAGGGCATGTTGTGATGTGATATGGTCAAGATATGATGTGATATATGTTGATGTATGAGATGATCATATTTTTTAATATCGACAACTGACAAGAGACTTAGGGTTGTCTCTTTATTGTATGAAGTGCAAGCACCATGTATTGCTTTACTTTATCACTATGCGTTAGCGATAGTTGTAGAAGCAATAGTTGGCGTGACGACCTCGACGCAATGACGCTACGATGGAGATCAAGGTGTCAAGCCGGTGACGAGGATATCATGACACTGCTTTGGAGATAGAGATCAAAAGCACAAGATGATGATGGCCATATCATGTCACATATTTTGATTGAATGTGATGTTTATCTTTTATGTATCTTATTTTGCTTAGAATGAAAGTAGCATTATAAGATAATCCCTTCACTTCATTTCAATATAAACGCGTTCTCCCTGAGTATGCACCGTTGCTATAGTTCGTCGTTTCAAGACACCACGTGATGATCGGGTGTGATAGACTCTACGTTCACATACAACGGGTGTAAGAAAGTTTTGCACATGCAGAATACTTGGGTTAACCTTGACGGGCCTAGCATGTACATACATGGTCTTGGAACACTGGAGACCGAAAGGTCGAACATGAGTCATATAGTAGATATGATCAACATAGAGATGTTCACCATTGATGACTACCCCATCTCACGTGATGATCGGACATGGGTTAGTTGATTTGGCATGTATCACTTAGATAAACTTGAGGGATGTTTATTTAAGTGGGAGTTCATTAGTAATTTCATTAATTGAACTTAATTTATCATGAACTTAGTCTTAATAGTTTTGCATATCTATGTTGTAGATCAATAGCTCGCGATATAGATCCCCTTTTTTGATATGTTTCTAGAGAAAACTAAGTTGAAAGATGATAGTAGCAATGATGCGGACTAGGTCCGTGATCTGAGGATTATCCTCATTGCTGCACAAACGAATTATGTCCTTTATGCACCGCTAGGTGACATACCTATTGCAGGAGCTGATGCAGACGTTATGAAATGTTTGACAAGCTCGATATGATGACTACTTGATAGTTTAGTGCGCCATGCTTTACGGCTTAGAATCAGAGCTTTAAAGACGTTTTGAACGCCATGAAACATATGAGATGTTCCAAGAGGTAAATTTTGTATTTCAGACTTATGCCCGTATTGAGAGGTATGAGACCTCTGACAAGTACTTTGCCTACAAGATAGAGGGGAATAGCTCAGCTAGTGAACATGTGCTCAGATTGTCTTGATACTACAATCGCTTGAATCAAGTGGGAGTTAATCTTCCAGATAAGATAGTGATTGACAAAGTTCTCTAGCCACTATCACCAAGCTACTAGAACTTCGTGATGAACTATAATATGCAAGGGATGGCGAAAACGGTTCCCGAGCTCTTCGCGATGCTGAAATCGGTGAAGGTGGAAATCAAGAAAGAGCATCAAGTGTTGATGGTTAGCAAGACCACTAGTTTTAAGAAAAGGGTGAGGCAATGAAAGGGAACCTCAAGAATAATGGCAAGCAAGTTCTAGCTCCCATGAAGAAGCCCAAAGTTTGATCCAAGCCTGAAACTGAATGCTTCTACTGCAAAGGGAATGGTCACTGGAAGCAAAACTGCCCCAAATACTTGGCGGATAAGAAGGATGGCAAAGTGAACAAAGGTATATTTGATATACATGTTATTGATGTGTACTTTACTAGTGTTCGTAGCAACCCCTTGGTATTTGATACCGGTTCAGTTGCTAAGATTAGTAACTCGAAACAGGAGTTGCAAAACAAATAGAGACTAGTTAAGTGAGAGGGACGATGTGTGTTGGAAGTGATTCCAAGGTTGATATGATCACCATCAAACACTCCCTCTACCTTCGGGATTAGTGTTGAACCCCAATAAATGTTATTTGGTGTTTGCGTTGAGCATGAATATGATTAGAACATGTTCATTACAATATGGTTATTCATTTAAGTTAGAGAATAATAGTTGTTCTATTTACATGAATAAAACCTTCTGCTACTTCTTGAGCTTGCATTGGTTTCCCCTTGAAGAGGGAAGGGTGATGATGCAAACTAGAGATAAGTATTTCCCTCAGTTTGAGAACCAAGGTATCAATCCAGTAGGAGACCACACACAAATCACCGAATACCTGCACAAACAATCAAACAACTTGCACCCAACGCGATAAAGGGGTTGTCAATCCCTTCACAGTTACTTGCAAAAGTGAGATCTGATAGAGATAGATAAACGATAATGTAAATATTTTTGGTTTATAGATCGGAAAGTAAAAGATTGCAAAAAGAGTTGATCGGAAACTTATAATGTAGATTAGAAACTAATATGATGGAAAATAAACCCGGGGGCCATATGTTTCACTAAAGGCTTCTCTCAAGATAGAAAATAATACGGTGGGTGAACAAATTACTGCCGAGCATTGATAGAAAAGCGCAAAGTTATGACGATATCGAAGGCAATGATCATGAATATAGGCATCACATCCATATCAAGTAGACCGAAATGATTCTGCACATACTACTATTACTCCACACATCGACCGCTATCCAGCATGCATCTAGAGTATTAAGTTCATAACACTACAAAAAAAATACACTTTCGTGATGATACATGTTTGTCACAGTAGGTCGCATTTTTTGTCATGCATGTACATCCATGACAATTTTATGACAGAATCAAGATAGTCTCTGTGCTGTCGTAGAAGTGTTCCATGACATTACCAAAATTATGATCACGGAAATGTCCACTTCCATGATGATAAATCACGCGTCATAGAAGTGCTTTCGTCAAGGGTGACCGACACGTGGCATCCACCATAACGGAACACCGTTAAGCTATCGGGTCCGGTTTTGGATCTGATAACCCGCTAACAGCCCCGACCAATGGGGATTTTCCACGTGTAAAATCATATTTGGCTGGAGGAAACACGTGTCGGCTCACCGTTGGGACAAATGTCATCCACTCATTGGACAGAAGGCGCCTATGATATGTCGACACGTGGCACGGCCCAACAGAGGCCCATTCCTGTGAAAAGGCCGGTCCATTTGACTTGGTCAAAAGGTGGTGGGCCGGCCCACGGAAAGCCTGTTAATGTCATGTTCGCATATAGCCCATTTACAGCCCGCTAACCCAGGGCCCGTTACGACCTATCTGAATTAGGCCCAGTAGCGTCATCTAGGTCGTCCAATATGATTCCAGCCCATTTTAAGTTCCGGCCCATGTATGGCCCATGACATCTTTCGGCCCAGATGAGGCCCTTTGTAACTCTTGGCCCATTAACGGTCCGTGGTGAAACTGGCCCGTAATGAACAGTGTATCACTTTATACCCATTAACGGCCCATTAATCCATTGGGCCGTTTGCAGCCCATGTTATATTTCGGCCTTCTCAGGGCCCATTTATTCTTGGGCTCATTTCCAGCATTCGGTTACTTACGACCCGTTACTGCCATTTTCTGCTTGTGGGCCAAATTCAACCCGTGGTTACAGTTGTCCCGTTTGTGGCCCATTAATACGTTGGGCCGTTTTCACAGCGTCATCAAATACGGCCTATTAACGACGGCCCGTTATGGTCGGCCCATGAACAGACGACTCCAACTCTAGCCCATTTACGACCATAATGCGGTCTGTTTTGGGCCCATGTTTGGCCAATCGATCATACGACCCGTCTAAGGCCCATTGATGATACGGGCCATAGAAGGCCCATTGTTTCTACGACCCGTAGAAGGCCCATTGTTTCTACGGACCATAGAAGGCCCATTGTTTCTACAGCCCGTAGGAAGCCCAGTGTAACTACAGTAAATATGTAGCCCATGGCCTGTTAAAGGCGGGAAACTACTATAGGTTTAGACCTGCTAATGGCCCAAGATGATTATAGGCCCACGTTTTGGCCCATATGAGTAACGAGCCGGCCTGAAGACCGACAACACTGAGATCCACTGAACCTTCCGGCCTAAATTATAGCATACCGACCAAAGAATAAACCTAGACTATACAACAAAGAAATTATAGAATATTAGGAATCAAAGTTCGCTACCCAGTGATAATAAAGTGCAACATGACCGCGGATTACATACACTGGGCATCAAAGGTCGCCACCAGTGCATATAAACGCGCCGACAAAAGAATATACGAAACTGAGAGCACTTCAGAAGGCACTAGATCTGGCAAGCTTGGGCCCCGCAAGCAGACGAACAAGCTGATGAGACCTTAGTTGTGTCAACGATAGATGCTTCATCCCTAGTTGTATGGCACCATAGTGCGCAGGTAGTCCCCTGACATCTTCATTACATCTTTGACTTCAAGTTGGAGCTGAGCTGAAGCAAGCCTTTCCACTTTAAGTTGAGACTGAAGAAGTCAAACTGATTGAGGCAGCGACTACACAGAGGTTGTCTCACAGCTGCTGGTGAGTAGCTTCAACTCACTATCTTCATCAAGGCAGGACCTTGGGGTCATCTCGCTGTCCTCAAGATGGTTTGGCTCACTATCTTTACTAAAGTTCTGCCTGGCATAAGAGATACGACTCTGAAAGAGAAACAAGGAGACACGTAACAGGTTTCACAATTATATAAGCAAATAAATGGATCTGTTCTGCATAAGGAACATGTTTTTACAACTACAATTTGAAACTGGTAGTTGTCGCAAACATCCAATCAGATGTAAACAGCAGTGGAGGAAATGATGCCTATCCAAATCTATACTAGAACAAAGTTTGAAGGCTTGAGAAGGATGAACTTACATTACATGTTAACACGGGCTGGACAAAGCCCTTCTCCATGTTGATGGAAAGATAATTCAATAATTCCCCAAATAAAATTCTTTATAAGCGTTGCCATTATTCTACATTTTGCAAAGAGCAAATATAGATCAAATAATATTGGAAGAAATAAAGGATAATGAAGCTCAGGTGCAGACCGATGATACATAATCAAATAGCAATTAATTAAGTACAACGTTACAAGGCAAAAGGTACTGACAAGAGGAATGCAGACATCAACGTGTGTAGTGGCATTGGCTTTATTCAACATTTTGGTAAGAGTAAATGTAGATATGATAATTTGGAGAAAGTGGAGGGCAGGGCAGATAAGATGCAGAGTAATGCTAGACAATCAACTATCTCGTGATGCATGTACAGTAATACCACCACCGTCCGTTATTAGTTGTCGCTCAAATGGATGTATCTAGCACTATTAAGTTCTAAATACATCCAATTGATCAACAATTAATTTGATATAGAGGGATTACATGACAACAGGTACTTACATGAGCAATCCAAAACTTCATAACCATTGTGTTAATTCTACATTTATCTAAGAGTAAATATAGATCTTATAATTTCAAGAAAAGGAAGTATAAAGAAGCGAACATTTATAGTGATGCTACATAATCAAACAACAATGAGTGTAAGTATGCTGACAAAGGGCAAGAGGTACTGACAAGGGCAATACAGAGCCCAGTATTGTCGTGAGATCCTATGATCCTTTGAGCAAGGAGATTCATTTGAAATTAGTTTTCATACAAGAGAGAAGGTAAGGCACATGCATAAATTTAGGAGTTCAAATTTTGAATTGATACCATAGACAGTACCTAACGCTGGGCTGTCAGCGGTTCTAATAGGGGTTTGGCCACTGGAGTAGGGGTAAAGTCTGTTACAGTTGGGCCCGTGTTTTCTGTGGCTGCTGATCTATCTGATTTAACATGTATCACTACCTTTTCCAAATACCTAGTTTTTACTCCTTTAGGATCTGCAATCACCCTCTTCCTTTTGGACATCTATTACGAAAGAACAACATTTGACTGGAAAACATAGTATGACGACACATGGAATAGGTACAGAAAATGGATAGGTGTGGCATATACTCATATATGATGCTTAAACTAAGCAGATGGTGTAACAAAGTAGAAGTAATGCAAGAGGTCAGATGCAAAATATGTGCGACCAATAAAACCTTGCCAAGTTAGAGCATGCACCTTGATGGGTGAATAAGACATGCCATCCTCCACCATGCCAAGTTTGTTAGCCAGTGGATCATTCCGCGATATTCCTCTCGTGCGCCCATTCTCATATTCATTTTGATAATGTTCAATACCTGACATGCATGAAAACATAAAAACAAGTGATATTATCTTTGTAATGCAGAAGTGATTCTAATCCAATACTTCCTCCCTGTAAACCCCTTTGTGCTATCTCTGCAATTCTTCTAAGAGGTGCCATGCATGCTGTAATTTGGTGTGTGCATTAATATAATGTGGCCTACTACTCAAAATATGAGAGCTCCAGAAGTGATGATACTTCGCAGATGACAGCTTCAACATATAGTAAAGAAGAACAAGTCGACCTGACCTGACAGATTCAAAATATACTAAGGGGGAATAACTTGACCTGACCAGTCGACCGCAAGAGAAGAGGATCATCTTAAAGAAGAGCAGAAGAGCAAGCAGATTGAAGATATTACAAGTCTTTCTATACAATGTCGGTTGGCCACCCATGATGAACCAGAGCGCACATAGAAATACTATTCCTTCTGGTCTCTCCATATGTGGCTCACATGCATTTCGAAACTAAAGTAGGAACATTTAGCTGACCAATTAAACATCTCTCAGTTTTACTAATATCAACATAATATCATATTTGAATTTGTACAACTAAGCTTGTTTAGCTCGATGGGTGGAGCAATGCTATTAAGACACGAACCACGTAGGCTGATCGTAGTCATCATAAAATGGGGAAACCGTAAACATGATGAGTATAGTGTTGACCGTGGCAGTGGGATGGCAGATCTGAAGCTGCAAACCGCGCAAAGGGTAGTAAGCAACCGATATTTGCTTTGAAATAACAACTAAGATTTGGTATGAACAAGAAAGTACAGTCAACAAGTGACAAAGAAATGCAATTCTGCTATCTCTCTATATGTCGCGACATGCATTTGGAAACTCAAGTGGGACCTTTAGCTAACCAATTAAATGTGTCTGTTAACTAATATCCGTATCATATCACAATCATATTTGAACAACTAAGCTTTGGAATTTTGAGTGTTGTGTTGTTTAGCTTGAAGGGTGGAGTAATGCTAGTATGATAGAAAGCACCTACGCAGATCATAGTAGAGTAGATAAAGGGGGAAAACCCTAAGCATCAAGAGTAAAATCAGGAAAGTGGAACTAGCTGGACCAATGGGTGGCACACATGCTTTTCGAAACGAATATAGGAACATTACGTGACCAATTAAATGGTCTCTGTTTTAGTAATATGTGCATCATATCAAATTCGTATTTCAACATGTAAGCTTTGGAATTATGAGTGGCATGTTGTTTCGCTTGATGTGTTGAGGTCTTGAGGAGCAGTGCTAGCACGACACGAAGCAAGGAAGCACCTACGATGATGGTAGTGAATATAAAGGGGGAAACCATAAGCTTTACGACTATAGTGACCGTGACATGGCGGATCTGAAGGTGCAAACCGGACAAAGCTACTTCGCAACCAATGTTTGCATTCAACTAGCCACTACGATTTGGTACGGACAAGAAAAGTAAAGTAAACAATTTAAGATCTATTTTCCGGGGGAGATCAATAACTTAAGCACATATGGAAGAGTACCACCTCTCTTCCGACGCCGTGTATGCCCCTGCTGATACGTTGAGGGTGCTGCAGGTGCGATGGCTGTCGGCGGCGGGGAAGAAGACTTTAGATGGCAGACGGACGGGTTGGGGGATAAATCTTGTTGCTGTGGACGAGGAGGTCGTAGGAGCGGCAACGACAAAGTGGATGACGGCGCCGATGAAGCGAGACGACGCGATGCAATGATCTTGGTCCGGCGCCGTGGATGAGAGATGTCCATCTCTTGCAGTGGATGACGGGGTAGGGGTAGCGGCTCCGACAAGGTGGAGGATGGGGTGGCGGACGGAGGAGGCTGGCCGCAGTGGGGAGGTTGTCGTGGCGCCGATGGTGCATGAACGGGGAAATGGAGGAGGAGGGGGGATCTCAAACTTTGGGACGCACTTGTCTGAAATGTGGGAAAGTTACGAACTTATCCCCCGTTTAAAATTTCGGACATCACGTTAGTTGGGGATAGGACGGTAATCTCGCACCTCCCAAATATTTGCTGGTAATGATTTCGGGCAAGGAGAGGGTGTTTTTCCGCACACGGTTGGCGCCCATGGTGTATGAACGGGGCTGACAGGTAGGACGGTTGTGTCACGTCTGAGGGAAGTTACACATCTGCCCCTATTTAAAATATTAGCCTACATCGATTTCGGACGAGGAGGGTTTGTTTTGCCGCCCACCGTGGATGAATGGGGAAATGGAGGGAGAGACACATGTCTTTCAGACGAGCTTGAATCAAATGTGTTTTGCCGCCCACGTTTGGCGCCCACCGTGTCTGAATGGGCTCAGAGGCCATCGCGTCACGTCTGATTGAAGTTACTAGTCTACCCCTATCGACAAGTGTAAATCCGGTCGATAAGGATGTCAAGTGTCAGGGGTAGACAGTAATTTCCATCTCGCAAACACTTGCTTTGGGCAGCCCACAAATGATAGTGGGTGTTTAGCCGCTTCATTCAAAACTTGGGAGAATTAGCATTCATGTTTGCCCTGGGCCCTGGCAACTAAATCCAAATCCAATTTTTATTCGATTACAAATATCCACAGATAATTCTACGTTTTGTTATTTATTTATTCGAAACCACAACAAAAATTTATTCCACCTATATATATGATTATGATTTAGAAATGTCGTGATCTTCGAATTTAGTAGGTTGGATACACTTTGAGTCAAACAGTTATTTCATCCAATACAATATGCTCACATGAAAAATATTTCACCTTATGTCAATCATACAAGTACTGAGGATTACCTCGCCTAAAAAATTTGGATCATTACAACACATGGACAACATAGGGGGTCTTACAACATAATCCATTCAGAGACATGACACAACATGCAAGTACAATAATCTAATGACAATTTCAACTGCTATCTAAAGAAGAACTGGGATTACCCTGGGCTTCAGATAGCAGAAGCAGCAGGACCTCCTCCGTCTTCAAATGCAACATTCTTACTTCCTCCAATTCTTGGGTTGCTTGCATAATGCGTGCAGCTAATTGCATAATTTCCAGCTTCAAGATCGAGATTACCTCATTCATGGCAGCCACACCATCTCTTTCTGCCTCTAGTAGAGCCTCAAGAACTATAATATCTGTGCTCAGACTGCTGTCCGGCCGTGTTGCCTCCAAACTGCTACCATCTGGTAACATGGATGGCACACTGCTTCCATAAATAGATTCTGGGGTTGTACATTGTGTCCTAGTGTGAACGGCATCCTAAAAGGTTTTCGCTAGACATAAGTAAAAGATAGTTATCGCATGATCCAGGCAGTAAGCTTACATGGTAAATGACATACGAATTATTTCCGAGCATGGCAAGCTATATTTAAATGGTTCGAAGCAGCATCAGCCGAAAAGAAATTAAAATGGTAAGATGAAACTAGGGATGTAATTAGCAAATAAACAACATCCGCCAGTCCCATCTAGTTAGTTTTTGCTAGCTCCCTGGTTCATTTTCCTCAAAAAACAAAAACTCTTTTGAACTATCATACCACTAGTGGACTTTAATCGGGATTAAACAGGACCCAGTTGACATCCCTAGTTGAAAGGGAGTGTACCACCGCTATATTTAAGTTGCCAAGGCATCTAAGCAGTTGAAATAATCTGAGAAAGCACTTAACAGTGTGGCCTCATATAAACTATGAAGACAATCTTGTGATGAAGTTCAGAGGAAAAGTTAAGGGCTCAAATGAACTAGGCATGCATTTTACGATAGTACATCAGGCACTAATGACATATTGGCCAACTCAGGTATATCATAACAAGTAACAAACAAGCATTCGAATCAAGCAATACAGCAAAGCAGACAACTGAACTATTTGTTATTCTGTAGGATTATAGGTTGAGGGCACAAGCTAAGAAAGCAGCCCACACGCATTACATTTCACATGTACTAAAACACACTGGCTTACCATATGTTGCTGTGAAGCCTCGCTGCTGTTGCAATGTTCTTTGAAGATATCGTCAGCATCCCATGGTTGGAAATCTACTTGTTGTAGTTTATTCTGCACCCTCTATTTAGGTAAAATTAATTTTACTCGCATGCACTGGTTCGAATTGATCATCAATGGTTCATCTAAACTAATGAAAGAAGGGTGTGTGCATACACGACAATATATCTGCTTCCCTCTATTTTTATGCTTGTTCGAGGTGCCAGCCCCAAAAGAACAAATATTTTGCTTGATGGGGTTGGCAGCTCCCTAATTAATAGAAGCATCAAATTAGTCATGCAACTTGGGAAGATCAAGAACACACAAAAAAGTAATGAACAGAGGCTCGTAGCAGTGATGTAATAGCTAGCATCAGAAAATGTAGGGTAAAACGAACAAAAACCAGCGGAACCACATGCTAGTTTGCTGATGTGTAATTAAGCATAGAGAACATGAAGCAGTCTGATGGAACTAATAGGTGGCATCAGAACAACACCATTATTCATAAATATAGCATGAAAGAAGTAAAATAGTAGGTAGTGATATCTAGGAAGTACAGTAATACTTAGGACAAAACTAAAGCATATTAACTATATGTGCACTGGTATGTAATTTAGCACATGTAACATGTTCACTGCCAGAAGTATGGCCCTACAGGTGCAAACAGAATAACGCGTGAAAAACTGAATGATGCCCTGAAGAAATTCAAAGGTGCGGTGCTTATGCTAACAAAGTGAACGTAGGCGCCGACCGTTGGATAATAGTACCTGATTCTCGGCGACGTATGGGTATCATTGGCATACATGATAGCTAAAGATCGTCGATGGTGCTCGTGTTGCGGTTGAGTTTGGGCCGGTTGTCGCCGTCGCTGAAGCGGCTCCAGTGCTACGGTTGCGGCGCCTGTCGACATACAAGAAAGCTCATCTGTGGTAAGTGAACAGTTGCACGATAAAGAGAAAAACCGAAGGAGTACAGATCAAAATAACCTGATGAGGCTGCGACGTCGGTAAAGCAGTGCTGGTGGAGTTGAATATGGCGTCCGTGGAGCGGGTCCAGTGCAGTGGACGAAGGCTTCGGCGGGCGCGTTGTACAGTGCTTTCGGTGAGGCGGATCTGTTGCGGCGGACGAGGGCTTGTATAAAGGGCTAGCAAAGGGACGGACGAGGGAGTCAGTGAAGGGCCTACACTGTGGTGGACGAGGGAGTCAGTGAAGGGCCTACACTGTGGTGGACGAGGGCACCGGTTAAGCAGATCCGGTGCGGTGGACCATGATGGCGGTCAAGGAGATCTGGAGCGGTGTACAAGCTAGTCGCTGAAGCGGCTCCGGTGAAGTGGTGAGTTGGCAGTTGGGGGTTCCAAGGTACGGAAGGTAGATCCATCGGGGTGTGAGGTCCACCACTGCGGTGGAGGACTAGATTCGGTGGCTTGCCGTAGTTGGGGGGTCAGGGAGGGGAAGGGGAGGGGCTCTAGGGAAGAATGTTGGGGGCAAAGAGGGGAAAACAATGGAGTTACCAAAGCAGCCCTTTTCCGTTCATGTGGCAGGGGTAAAACAGGAATACCGCAGGGATAAACTTTCGAGCACGAGATATTTCGATGTGAGCGGGAAGTTTGAAAGCTTTTGCCGCCTAAAATTATATTCTGCTCTTGTACGGCCGACTATGATATCATGGCCGAGAATTTGTTTGTTTTGCACGCAAAAAAGTGCAAGTTTTGAAAATCAATGTCTCCAACTCGAAACTTAGATTGTCCATTCAATTCAAATATGGATCATTGAGCTACTACAAGGAAATACCATCATATGGTCCAATTCAAATGAAATTCCAAATGTGTTTATCCTAAATATGATGACAAAAGCAAAAATGTGTATGTGTATGAATAAAGTGGATGATTATAAAGTTTGAACATGCCCGTATGTGTATATCTCTAGGTTTGATATATGAATTTGAAATCACGAAATCCCGGCTTAAAAATGTACCTCCATTTAAATGAATTACAGAAGCTAATGATGGAGTCGAATTCCAAAATTCCAATCTTAGGTTTGTAATTCTGGTACATCAAAGTATATCACGCATGTACAAATTGATCAACCTTGAGTGCACACACTATTGACCACGTATATCTCAATTACGCTAAAGTTCCTCAAATATAGACACCTCACTCTTTATCTGAAGCAACCCCCCCTCGTTGCCCCCCCCCACACACACAGAGAGAAGTCATTCTCTCCCCCAAACACCAACACACGAGCACATTAACACCCCTCTCGCTTCTAAAGTCCGAACCCCAATATAGGTCTCTATCACTTTATCTCTTGGGCATGCACACATCTCTTCCCCCACTCTCTAGCTAGGTCTCCCGACATCTCTCTCTCCCAAGCACACGCACTATGTAGAGTGTTCTTTCCCATACACACAAAACGTCGCCCCCAAACGTCTATCTCCCTAGTTACGTGGTTCTCGCACACTCACCTCACACACCACCCCCACTGCAAAACAAGCACACTTTGTCTCCTTGTGCACCACTCTCCTCTTTCTATCTCTCCCACATGCGGACCCGCCCCAGCTCCTCCCTGTATACATATATGTCGTGACTCTTTCCATAGCTCCCTAATGTATCATCGTTCTCGATCTCGCACATTGTTCTCTACACCATCTATTCTAGATCTCTCATGAAGTCCCTATCACACACACGATGACTTGCTTCCCTTGCGTCTCCGTACATAGGCCAATTTCAAACAACATCAACATTGTCTCCCTATCTATACGCCATTTATGGACACAAACGCCCCCTCTCTTCCTATCTCTCTCTCTATCTATCTATCTATCTCTCTCTCTCTCACCCCTCTCCCACACACAATCGATGTCTCTTCCAAATAGTCTGCTCCCTCCACCCGCACCCATGTTATCCCGCTACTACACATGTCACACCATTCCCCTTCCCTTATACTAGGTTTACATCATTAGTGGTCTCTCTACTGCACATACACACACTCCCTATCACACACAAATGCGCGCACATACACACACAGACACGCACAAACACCCATTAATCTGGATCCTCATCTCTCCCCATGTCTGCATGTGTATCTCGCACACTCACTCTCTAATTATGTATATGTGTCTCCATGTTACACAACACAAAGCCCCATGTACATGTCTCTCTCTATCCTCCACACACATAGACACAAAGAATCTGTTATCATTGCCTCAGTCTCTAGACATATCACACACGCACGCACACACACTCTCTCTCTCTCTCTCTCTCTCTCTCTCTCTCTCTCTCTCTCTCTCTCTCGCAAACACGCTCAACAAGGGTTTCCCCGTGAATAACTTACCGTCTATTCATCAACAGTCGTGGTAGTACGGCGAACACGAGACGTGAAAAAGAATAAATCTACACGTGCTTAGACCACCTAGTATGACTACTAGGACTAGAGCAAGCCAAAAAGCGCGCCGCCGTCACCCCCTCCTTATCGGCGACGGGAAAACCTTTGTTTTACACAGTCGAGAAGTCATTGTGCTAAGGCCTCACATGCTGAGGCATTGAATAGAATGTAGATGCTAGTTTACGGAAACAAGTATTGATAATACATTTTTATCTCCATACTTATATTTCTTCTCTTATAAAAAACCGAGTTGGTGATGATGGTACGCATGCCATCTTGCAATATAGATCGTCCGATCTATATCTGACTGATGGAAATTAAACTAAAAGATACCCGCACCCCTCTCCACATTTGCAAACAAGGCCTTCCCTCGTTCATCATTATCTCCAACAACCTCATTGTTGAGCAATTAAGAAAGGAAGCCTCTGAAACAAGCTGGCCTAGTGGCCGCTGCCGGCATCATCAATCCCCATGCCTCCGCTCAGTCCGACCACCAATCACCACCACGCCCCACTCCTCTTCACCTTATCTCCTATTTCTCGAGATATCATTAGTTTTTACACATGGGATTACTCCCGCATGGGTCAATCACAAAGAGTGTTTTTATAAAAAAATGCATCTTGATGTTCTGTGCAATGCACGGATCTGCTAGTACTCCTACAGAAGACTAAGTTGGTGATGATGGTGTGTCTGCCATCCGTCGTTTGTGACCATTAGATCTACATCTAACGACTGTGAGGTAAGTTGTTGCCTTTTCTCACAAACATCCCACTTGTCTACCAATTTGCAGAAAAACCCATAATTAGTATCTTAAAACCAACCACATTCCTCCCTGACCTCACCAAAACAGCCCAAGGAATATAGTCTAATTGAAACATAATATATCTCTAGTGATATATGTATATCAAAATTAGAGTGTTATGTAGCAAGTTTGTGAATAAGCATTATTCTAATTATGATTCGTTGCAACGCACATGAACATTGCTAGTATTTCCAACCATGCATTTTTCCCCTGGTATTCCATAGTTTCGAGTTTTCCATCAAGATATTAGTCACTCATGGTTGATATTTACTTTCAATCATGTACACATATGCACTATGTAACTAGCCTTGCTTATTGGGTTCCAAAGCTTAACTTCCATTCCTACTTACGATATGTAGAGTATTTAACAACAAACTACCACTTTCAACCAGCCCTAGGAAGAATCTATTGTATAAAAAATAGCAAAAACATACCCAGCATTTCTTAATCCACGCCAAAAACTACTACCTACCGATTAGGTTAGTTTAAATCCATTTATGACAGGGTTGGCCCACACGTCCCTGCTGACGAGGCAGCTTAAACCAACACATTGTGTTTGACCGTTGACACGAGGAACCCACATCTGACCTTCTATCCTGTTATTCCCCCCTCAAATCATTATTTTTCCTGAACATTACTTCAAACAGTACTGACGCGTGTTTGTCGGTGGTGCTAGTGATGAGCGAGTTGGCCGTCGCTCCGCCGGACGGGCCGGACATCGCGCTGGCCTCCGCACGGGTTGGCAGGCTAGCCCGAGCGTGACTCACGAGCGAGCAAGCCGCCGCGCTGGCCTTAGCGCGGCGCGCGAGCAAGCCGCCGCGCCGCCGTGCCAATCTAGCTAGCAAACCTTGCAGACAAGCAGCTGGATGGAGCTATCTTGGCTAGCTAGCGACCGCGAGCGCCGGACGGAGCTGGCATCCAGGCTGCCGCAAGATGGGCTCCGCACCGTCGGCGGTTTTGACCTCGCCTTCTACTGGCGGCGGTAGCTGCGTCCCGTGGCCAAGGATGACTAGGTGGATGGGCCGGAGGTAGGAGGTCACTCGGGGATCTTTGTGCAGACTGACATGTAGGTCCCCCAAGTCATAACGCCCGGTCGAATAGAAGGCGTTGACTTAATGGGCGACATGGGCCCTGTTTCGATACTCTAAGTCAGAGGTTAGATTCTAACCCTGAACTAACTCTAACCAAAGTGGTGTTTGAATGGCAGGGTTAGATTGACAACAAATGTATCCAAATAGGGCCATGGGTTGAAACGTGCCTATAACAGCACTTTGTAGAGTAGTCGTTTCTTGGTAGGGATGGTTGGTAAGAGCATGTACAATGGTTGATAAGGTAGTCTTATCTTAACTCTGTCACGTATGCAAGTGGTAGTAGTTTCTTGGCATTATTAGTGGTTTCTTGCATTATTAGGTGTTTCTTGTAAGGCTACTCATAGTGGGGAGTATCATATGCTAGTAACATGCATATGATACTAGTGTATGATACTACCTCCATAGTGCATAGTATCATAAACTAGTATCATAGATGATCATATTTATTGCCATGCATGACACAAAGTAGCATAGCATTTAACATGATACGATATCTACCTATGTTACTCTAACACTCTCTCTTCTTTAATTATGTGCCACATAAGGATGTTTGCTAGTCCCAAGTGCATGTTACCACTTATGTTACCCCCACTATGGCCAGCCTAAGGAACAATGTACTACTAGTGACAAAAGGCGATTCTAGGTTGCGTTGTACTCCAACGAGTAGTACTACTGGTCGCGGGAGTGTATACCTCGTTTTGTGGGTTCGATCCCGGCCGAACGGATGGCGGTCTTTTTTAAAATAGTAACTTCACTGCGAGCCAATATTTTACACGGGTAGTTTGAGTTTTGAAGTCAAACGGATGTGTGGCACCACAATCTGGGTGCACTGGATAGCCTAGCCACGTGAATGGGTTTTCCTTCCCAGCATCTCGTGGCTCGCGTGCTCGCCCTAGCCGCACCTCGCTTGCAGCTTCCTCATCAGCTAGTAGCATATTTAAACTAGCGCCTCCCAATTAAGCCCGAGGAGCCGGAAAAGCCTGGCGGGGCATTGGGAAGTGTGCAATATGGCTTTGTATGTAAAGTGCTCTACTACTACTCTGTAGCTTGTGGCGTTGCATGCATGGACTTCACTCCATTATCGTCTCTACTATAAAAGAAATTCCTCTTGACGTGTTTTTTTTGAAACGGAGGCAAAAGCTTTGCTTCATCTCATTCATAAAGAAGGAACTACTAACAAAGTTCGACGAGATACATTACACCTCCACAAATGGAAGCGAAAAGCCTAGTCTCGCTGTATCAAATAACTCAAATGTTTTGCCTCCGCAGTAACCATAGCTGATAAACAGGCTGCAAGTGTGTGCGTGAGAGGAGCGGCTGAGTAGGCCAGCTACGTGAGAGGAGCGGCTGAATAGAGCACCAAGAGTACCCACTAGGCCACTACGCGGGTGTACTTTCCCTGCATTGATAGTACAACGATGGTTCTAGAGAACAGTAGTACCCTCCACTTCCAACTGTAGCTCCTTGGCCCTAAGATTCAAGAGTTCAAAACTGGTGCACTATACTAGAAGTACAGTACACAACACTAGTAGTACCCTCGCACTACTAGTTGAGAAAGTAGTACTAGTAATGCTACAGTACGAGTACGTACTCCTCCGTCACGTAATGTAAGACGTTTTTTGACACTAGTTGGCGTGTACAAAAATAGCAAAAACATACCCAAAATTTCTTAATCCACGCCAAAAACTACTAGCTAGTGCCAAAAATTTCTTACTAGTGCTATTATTTAGAGTATAATACAATCCCATAACGTCCCATAATGCTAGTACTAGTAGTAAATAATAGCCTCGCCCCTTCGCTTACTACGCCCTACAGTTGGAAGGGACAAGGCCATGCGGTTACTACGCTCTGATCTCCTCCTCTCTAGTTCCCCTCCCCCCGATGAGAAGGCAGTTCGTCGCTACTCACATGGATTCACCAAGCGGTTCTCCTCCTCGTCGGGGCAGGGAGACCTTGGACGACGATCCTCTAGGAGAAATCACACGCCGCTCCGACGTCCTCACCGCCACAAGACTCGGTGCTTCCTGCACCAACTATTTCAAGACGGTGCTTAAAATGGCTTGGGAAAAGGCCATGCTTGTTGGTCTTCCATGCGTCCTCGAGGAGAAGGTTCTTCTATGGGACAATCCTTCGAACAGTCCACTGCTCCCTGCCATGGTTGCATGTTGACTCTGCTAGAGTTGCCTATGTTGAGAGGTAGTCGGATTTTGTCCGATGAGCAGGTCAATAATGGAGTTTGATCATGTAGTACTTAGTTATTCCATTTCCATCCCGTAATTTCTCCGCTGCCCACCATCTTATATATAGGTCTAGGTCGGTGCCAACAAAGATTGGCTTGCATACCTCCAGTAGGATACCACCATCATTTTGCACAACATCCACAGCAGTGCGGTCGTTCCAGTAGACCCCTTCTCCACCATTGGGATCGGCCTTCCGGACTGGCTAGGCTTGAATACGTATGATGATGCCTACATGAGATTGAAGAAGATAGCAATTGCGGACCCGCCGACAAAGAGACGCGGCTACGACGATTACTATCTCATCGCGGTGTTCGACATAAGGATTGCCATCAATGCAAGTGTCAGTAACGGCAGAGGCTAGCGCATGTTGGCATCGGCAGATTTGTACCCCTACACGTTCGAAGACGTCGTGCGCCATCTAGGACGCATCTTCGCGGTGACAAGCCAGGGGACTTGTTTCATCTGGTTGCCATCCTACGGTATGGGAGATTACAAACAGAATGCACAAACCATCATTTGCATCCCTAACGGTACTCCATTATTTTGCAGGGACCAGTCATCCCGCGATCAAAATAAGATCGCCGATCCTGGATGTGCATTTGCATCCGCGATTCGGTCTAACCTGGAACCTTGTAGCTGACTTTGGCATATTGGGATCAACTATCTTAGAAGTCGTTACCCATGGTACCACTGATGTGCAACATGGTCACACAATCTACCACGATCGGACCATCACCATCTACCCAGGTATTCCATTTTTAACCCTCTCGCCTTCTCTTTCATTGTTGTACTAGTACTCTACTTACATACTAGTAGGAGTACTTTTTACCTTGGAGGACGCGTATAGCTAGCTAGGCCCTTGAAGACTTGAACCCACTAGCTGCCACCATTTTTGTTTTTCCATGTCTTACTATCTCATCCATGTAGCCAACAGTGGCTATATATAATAAGCCGGTTATTTTACGTCCTCTATACCGGAGTAGTACTATTTTCTGCACAGTATTACTGACCGCCATATTTGAGCACAACATTATTATGCATGGACCTTGACTATGTACGTCACCATGTGTCCATATCTGAGATGTCGCGTGCACCAGATGGACGGCGCCGAGTTCGACCCCTGTGATGCTACGTGGGTGCCGAGGAACACTCTTGGAGAGTACTCGCTTTTCATTGGGGACATCTACCCCATTGTGAAGCGAATGCCACCTTCCGTGCACGAGACGGAAGGCCTACCGTTCATGAAGCATGGTTGTGTCTTCAGTGCGCACCGCCGGATGAACGATGAGGGAGTCCTGGATTAGGGGGTCTCCGGACAGCCGGACTATCTCGATTGTCCGGACTGTTAGACTATGAAGATACAAGATTGAAGACTTTGTCTCGTGTCCGGATGGGACTCTACTTGGCGTGGAAGGCAAGCTAGGCAGTACAGATATGGATATCTCCTCCTTTGTAACCGACCTTGTGTAACCCTAACCCTCTCCGGTGTCTATATAAACCGAAGGGTTTTAGTCCGTAGGACAACAATCACAACATACAATCATACCATAGGCTAGCTTCTAGGGTTTAGCCTCTCTGATCTCGTGGTAGATCTACTCTTGTACTACCCATATCATCAATATTAATCAAGCAGGACGTAGGGTTTTACCTCCATCAAGAGGGCCCGAACCTGGGTAAAACATCGTGTCCCGTGCCTCCTGTTACCATCCGGCCTAGACGCACAGTTCAGGACCCCCTACACGAGATCCGCCGATTTTGACCCCGACATTAGTGCTTTCATTGAGAGTTCCTCTGTGTCGTCGCCGTTAGGCTTGATGGCTCCTACTATCATCAATAGAGATGCGGTCCAGGGTGAGACTTTTCTCCCCAGACAGATCTTCATATTCGGCGGCTTTGCACTGCGGGCTAATTCGCTTGGCCATCTGGAGCAGATTGAAAGTTACGCCCCTGGCCATCAGGTCAGATTTGGAAGTTTGAACTACACAGCCGACATCCGCGGAGAGTTGATCTTCGACGGATTCGAGCCACAGCCGGGCGCGCCGCACTGTCGCGATGGGTATGACCTAGCTCTGCCGCCGAACAGTACCCCAGAGGCCGCGCCCGCATCAGCTCCGACCCTTAGCTCGGAGCCAACTGCGCCAATCGAGCACGGGTGGTTAGACACCGCCTCTGGGGATGCAGTCTCAATGGCGATCGAGCCAAACACCAGCATAATCCTCTGCGCAGCCCGTGACTCCAAGGTGTCAGACTCTTTTTCTGACTCCGAACCATCCGCGCCCCTGCCAATCGAATCCGATTGGGCGCCGGTCATGGAATTCACCGCCGTGGATATCTTTTAGCACTCGCCCTTTGGCGACATCCTGAATTCACTAAGGTCTCTCTCTTTTTCAGGAGAGCCCTGGCTGGATTATGGCCAACAGGATTGGGATGCGGACGACGAAGAAATTCGACGCCCACCCACCACCCACTTCGTAGCCACTGTCGATGATTTAACCGACATGCTCGACTTCGACTCCGAAGACATCGACGGTATGGACGACGATGTAGGAGACGAACATGAATCAGCACCTATAGGGCACTCGAAAGCCACCTCGTCATACGACATATACATGGTGGATACACCCAACAAAGGCAATGGCGACGAGATAGCGGAGGATGACCCCTCCAAGAAGCAACTCAAGCGCCAACGTCAGCGGCGCCGCTCTAAGTCCCGCCAAAGCAAAAGTGGTGATACCGGCACAGGAGATAATAACACTCCGAATAGTGCCGAAGACAACAACAATCCCCTCCAGCAAGATTTAGAGCAGGAGGATGAAGCTGCCAGCTCTCCTGAGAGAGCGGCAGACGGAGAAGAGGAGTATGATCACATGCCCCCCCTCCGAAGACGAGGCAAGCCTCGGCAACGATGAATTCGCCGTACCAGTGGATTCCGTCGAACAAGAGCGCTTCAAGCGCCAGCTTATGGCCACGGCAAATAGCCTGAAGAAAAAGCAGCAACAGCTTCAAGCTGATCAAGATCTGCTAGCTGACAAATGGACTGAAGTCCTCACGGCCGAGGAATATAAACTCGAGCGTCCTTCCAAGAGTTACCCAAGGCGCAGGTTACTACCCCGACTGGAGGAAGAAGCATATGATACGGCTGATTGGCCACCTCGTGGCTGCGTTAGAGAGGCATTCCAGCCAAAAGCTCAGCCTCCACCCCAACGCCATTCAAATAAAAAGGCATGGGGAGATACGCCAGACCTGCGAGACATATTGGAGGACAAGACAAATCATTCAAGATCGATCTACGGATCACGAGGGTGCACCACTCTACGAGACGAGAAACGTCGCGCCGGATACAGTAAAAGCAAATCCGGCCGGGCCAAACACAGCGGGCAAGACCCATTCGAGTTGCGTCCCGATATAGCCCAATACAGAGGTGCTGCACACCCCTTATGCTTCACAGACAAAGTAATGGAACATCAATTCCCAGAAGGTTTCAAACCTCTAAATATTGAATCATACGACGGCACAACAGATCCCGCAGTATGGATTGAGGATTTCCTCCTCCACATCCACATGGCCCGCGGCGATGACTTACACACCATCAAATACCTCCCACTAAAGCTCAAAGGACCAGCGCAGCATTGGCTTAACAGCTTGCCAACGGACTCCATCAGCTGTTGGGAAGATCTAGAAGCCGCATTCCTCGACAACTTTCAGGGCAGTTATGTGCGACCACCAGACGCCGATGATTTAAGCCACATAATTCAGCAGCCAGAAGAGTCGGCCAGGCAATTCTGGACTCGGTTCCTTACAAACAAAAATCAAATCGATGACTGTCCGGATTCGGAGGCCTTAGCGGCTTTCAAGCACAACATCCGAGACGAGTGGCTAGCCCGGCACCTTGGTCAGGAAAAGCCAAAATTTATGGCAGCTCTCACAACGCTCATGACCCGATTTTGTGCGGGAGAAGACAGCTGGCTGGCTCGCAGTAATAACATATCAAAGAACCATGGTACCTCAGATACAAGGACGGCAATAGCAGGTCACGTCACAACAAGCATAAGCGCCGCATTAACAGCGAAAATACTGAGGATACGGCAGTCAATGCCGGATTCAAAGGCTCTAAACCTGGTCAGCGGAAAAAGCCATTCAAGCAAAGTACGCCAGGTCTGTCCAGCTTGGACCGTATACTCGATCGCTCATGTCAAATACACGGCACCCCAAACAAGCCAGCCAATCACACCAACAGGGATTGTTGGGTGTTCAAGCAGGCCAGCAAGTTAATTGCCGAAAACAAGGACAAGGGGCCGCATAGCGATGACGAGGAGGAGCCCCGGCAGCCGCACACTGGAGGACAGAAGAGGTTTCCACCGCAAGTGCGGATGGTGAACATGATATACGCAACCCACATCCCCAAGAGGGAGCGGAAGCGTGCGCTCAGGGACGTATATGCGTTGGAGCCAGTCGCCCCAAAGTTCAACCCTTGGTCCTCCTGTCCGATCACCTTCGATCGCAGGGACCACCCCACTAGTATCCGTCATGGCGGATTCGCCGCACTGGTCTTATACCCAATCATCGACAGATTTCACCTCACTCGAGTCCTTATGGACGGCGGCAGCAGCCTGAACCTGCTTTATCAGGACACAGTGCGCAAAATGGGTATAGACCCCTCAAGGACCAAACCCACAAAAACAACCTTTAAGGGCGTCATTCCAGGCGTAGAGGCCCATTGCACAAGCTCAATTACACTGGAAGTGGTCTTCAGATCCCCGGATAACTTCTGAAGCGAAGAGTTAATCTTCGATATAGTCCCGTTCTGCAGTGGTTATCACGCGCTGCTCGGGCGAACCACATTTGCTAGATTCAATGGGGTACCGCATTACGCATACCTCAAGCTCAAGATGCCAGGACCTCGCGGAGTTATTACAGTCAATGGAAACACAGAGTGCTCTCTCCGAACAGAGGAGCACACCGCGGCCCTCACAGCAGAAGCACAAAGCAGCCTCTCAAGGCAATCAACCAGTTTGGCGTTTCAAAGCCCGGACACCTTCAAGCGCGCTCGGGGCAATCAGCAAATAGACCTCCTGGCGCGATCTGAGCTTGCGTAGCAATACGGCGGCCACCCCAATCCCAGCCCAACGGCGATATTTGTGCCGCGCGTACATAATTACGCATTAAAAATACCATGGGCACAGGTGGGGAGGGGGGCACAACTGCGGCACGCCCCAAAACGCGGCCTAAACCGCACTAGGGGCTTCCCATTTGGTTATTTTTCTTTTTCTTTCAGGACCTTAATCTCTGGAAACACTGTCCGGCAGCACTATTACCAAACACTTGATGCAGCAACTAAGGAGGCAGACAGCTACGTTATACAACGGAATTCCCAGGTTGATTACAGATTTCATATCATTCCTCAGCTCGCCCTTGGAAGGGACATAGTCCTACTCTTTGCTTATCGCACTATCTGTATCACTCCGCTTTAACGCAATTTTTCAATAAACAATGCATGACATTACGACTATTATTGCATTCTTGTTATATATATATATATATATGTGTGTGTGTGTTCATTAATGACGCCTTGCAACCGTACACTCTGGTACGACCAATACACCAGGGGCTTATGTACCCCACAATGCGGTGTGAAAAGTCCAAACACTTTCACAAGTGCGGCACCCCGAACTTATAGCATTATATGCATCAGCTCTGAATCATGTCTTTGGTCAAATGTTGGGTTTGCCCGGCTCCTATGTTTTGGTACCTTACGTTCCGCTCTATCGGCTAAGGTAGCGCTAGGAGAACTACTGCGATTGTGCCCCGGTTCTGCCTTGCTGAGCACCTCAGTAGAGAAAGCTAAAACTGACTGTCGTGATAAAGCGAGAGACTGGTCGCTGTTCGGCAAGGTTTTTCGAGTCCCTAAAGACTTATGCCGCTTAGGGCGAGGGGCCGGCCCTGTCCGGCTTACAGGCGTGTATCGTGCCCCGAAATCGGTCTTCCGAATACCAGGGGCTTTGCCGAAATTTAAAATTATAGAATTCTATGGCTAAGTGAGAGTGACAAAGCATTATTAGTTTGGTTGCCTTGTTCGTTGTGTTGAGCACCTCCCTCGAAGGACCCAAATATGGGAACAAGAGTGCTCAGGTTTATCCCGAACACCCCAGCACTCATGGCATGGGGGAAGAAGCCGAGGACTAGCCATCTCTCAGATTGGATAAACAGCCAAACAGAAGGTAATATTTTAAATTCCAACAAGCGTTGCATAGCGCATATGAAACAAGTTTTCATACATACATGATAAAACGAGCAAGTCTCATTCAAATATTACATCTTTTGAGCACCCATCCGCGATAAGACGGGCACCCGGCAGAACACCCTCGTAGTACATCTCGGGGTGGCGGTGCTCCTTGCCCTCCGGCGGCCCCTCCTTGATCAGCTTCATGGCGTCTAGCTTGACCCACTGCAGTTTCACATGGGCGAAAGCCCGGCGTGCACCTTCAATGTAGACGGATCGCTTGACGACATCCATCCATGGGCAGGCATCCACAAGCCGCCTCACCAGGCTGAAGAAGCTGTTCGGAAGGGCGTCGCCAGGCCACAGCCGGACTATAAAGCTCTTCATGGCCTGATCGGCCGCCTTATGTAGTTCGACCATCTGCTTCAGCTGGTCGCTCATTGGCACTGGATGTTCGGCCTCAGCATACTGAGACCAGAACAGCTTCTCCGTAAAGCTTCCGTCCTCGGCCTAGTAAAATTGTGCGGCATCGGACACACTACGGGGCAAATCGCGAATGCTCCTGCAGAGCTCCGGATCCGGGTAAGTAATCGGTAATTTACTTTTACATGCTTGCTTTGCATATAGAAAGCCTTACCCGCTGCTATCTTCTTCATCGCGTCGATCTCTTGGAGGGCCTTTTGGGCTTCGGCCTCGGCACTTTTTACACTCTCGAGGGCCGCGGCAAGCTCAGACTCCCGCGTCTTGGAGTCAAGCTCCAAGGCCTCGTGCTTCTCTCGCTCGGTGCAGCAAGCTTCAGGGTCGCCACCTCAGTCATGGCCCCTGGCAAACATACAATGATCCTGTCATTTTGCAATCATGTCCTTTTTTATATATATACATATCTATAGATGGGGTATTACTTACCCTTGTTCTCCTCGAGCTGCCTCTTGGCAAGGCCGAGCTCTTTCTGGGACCCCTCGAGGTCCTGCTTCAGTACGGCGACCTCCGCAGTTAGTGCAGCGGACGCCAGCAGCGAAGCCTGCATTGCATATTGACATACTTATATTAGACTCCTGCGATATTATTTCATCCTCTGTTCGGCTTTTCTTTGTGAACACCGAACAAAGCATCAGGGACTACTGTCTATGCGGTAATATTTCCACTACATTTTAACACTTACCTCGAAGCCTGTTAGAAGGCTGGCACATGCTTCAGTCAATCCGTTCTTGGCAGACTGAACCTTCTGGATCACCGCACTCATGATAGTGCGGTGCTCCTCGTTGATGGAAGCGCTGCGAAGCGCTTCCAGCAGATTGTCTGGTGCCTCTGGATGGACAGAGGTCACCGGCACAGGCGTCTTGCCCCTCTTAGAAGGAGGCCGCCTACCCGAGCCCGGAACCGCTGGAGGGTCCGGCACGGTGTTCGACTGAGGGCCGAACTCGGAGCTCTCCGGGGCCCCGTCCCCGCGGCTCCCGGAGTCCGGAAGGTCGCCTTGAGGCGCCTCCAGTACGGTCTCCCCTCGGTCCGATGCCTCTTGAGACAACACCTTGGCGTCGTCGAAGGGATGAGGGGAGGTGGCGGTCGGGACAGGATCGCTATCCATGTCCGACAAGCCCAAGGAGCCGTCCGATGATACATCGATACTGGCTCGTGGCGGCCTGCATAATTGCGTTCGGCGTTAGAGAAAGCAGTGCAACAAAGGAATCCTAGGAGTTACTCTGGTATCCGAATACTTATGATCTCCCCGGAGGCTTGACCCTGGGCAACCACTCGCCTTCGCCTTCGTCGGCGACGGTGGAACTGTCCGGAAGGAGAGTCCTTCCCTTCTTGGACCCTCCGGCCTCCCCAGTTGGGGCGGCCTTCCTTTTCTTGTCTCCCCCAGTCGGTGGGGGAGCATCTTCTTCTTCTTCCTTGTCTTCGGGGGAAGAGTGCGCCGCAGAGTCATCGGGCGGTGAGTCCGACGACGCCTGGCGTCGGGAACTCTTTCGGGTTCCCTTGGCCTTCTTGGTCTTCTCCGGCACCTTATAAGGGGCCGGAGTCAGCATCTTCGCCAGAAAAGCGTCTGCGGGGCCTTCAGGCAAAGGAGCCGGACAGTCGATCTGTCCGGCCATCTTTTGCCAGTCCTGTCAAAGGTACGGAAGTTTAGATCCCGCATAGAGTCAATCTATATAAAAAAATAAGTATCCTGTGAAAGGTAAAGCAGCTTATCGCACTGGCTTGGCGCTTCACGCTGAATCCGCGATCCTCAGTAATAGGGGGAGGGACCTCGGCACTTTTGAACAGCACCCTCCAGGCGTCTTCATGAGTCGTGTCGAAGAGCCTGTTCAGAGTTCGATGTTGCGCCGGACTGAACTCCCATAAGGTGAACTCCCGTTGTTGGCACGGGAGTATCCGGCGGATGAGCATAACCTGGACTATGTTGACAAGCTTGAGCTTCTTGTCCACCATGTTTTGAATAGATGTTTGGAGTCCGGTCAGCTCTTTCGAACTACCCCAGGATAGGCCCTTCTCTTTCCAGGAGGTGAGCCGCATGGGGATGCCAGATCGGAACTCGGGGGCCGCTACCCATGCGGGGTCGCGCCGCTCGATGATATAGAACCACCCCGATTGCCACCCCTTTATGGTTTCCACAAAGGAGCCCTCGAGCCATGTTATGTTGGGCATCTTGCCCACCATGGCGCCTCCGCACTCCGCCTGGTGGCCGCCCACCACCTTCGGCTTGACATTGAAGGTCTTCAGCCATAAGCCGAAGTGGCGCTTGATGCGGAGGAAGGCCTCTCACACGACGATAAACGCCGAGATGTTGAGGATGAAGTTCGGGGCCAGATCGTGGAAATCCAGGCCGTAATAAAACATGAGCCCCCGGACGAAGGGATGGAGAGGGAATCCCAGTCCGCGGAGGAAATGGGTGAGGAATACCACCCTCTCATGGGGCCTGGGGGTGGGGATGAGCTGCCCCTCATCTGGGAGCCGGTGCGCGATGTCGTCGGGCAGGTATCCGGCTCTCCTTAGTTTCTTGATGTCTCCCTCCATGACGGAGGAGACCATCCACTTGCCTCCCGCTCCGGACATGATTGGAGAAGGTCGAGGTGGGAAGTGCGGACTTGGGCGCTAGAGCTCGAGTGTGTGAAAACGGATGGGTAAGGGAGGAATAAGGCGTGGATAGAATGGTGAATCCTTATCCCTTTATATGGGCGGACGAAACTAAGCATCCCCACTTGCCTGGTAAAACTCGCTTATCCCCCAAGAACCGCAATTGATGGCGCGGTTGGGTTACCCACACCCGTATTGATGAGAATCCCGTAATAAGGGGACACGATCTCTGCTTTGAGAAGACGTGTCGAAAAACTGCCTCGCGTTATGTACGGGGCTAGTTAAAAGAAACGGTTCGAATAATCACTGGGCCATGACGTAACGTCATGCTGCCAAAACAAGCCAGCAAATTAGATCTGCGAAAATATTATTCTCTCTACGGTGGAATGTGGAACTTATTTTGCAGGGTCGGACACTATCCTCGTATTCAAATTCTTCTGCGGTGTATTCGGAGAAGGAACCCGCCTTGCAATGCCGAAGACAATACTGCATGCCGGACTCATCATCATTGAAGCCTGGTTCAGGGGCTACTGAGGGAGTCCTGGATTAGGGGGTCTCCGGACAGCCGGACTATCTCCATTGGCCGGACTGTTAGACTATGAAGATACAAGATTGAAGACTCCGTCTCGTGTCCGGATGGGACTCTACTTGGCGTGGAAGGCAAGCTAGGCAGTACGGATATGGATATATCCTCCTTTGTAACCGACCTTGTGTAACCCTAACCCTCTCCGGTGTCTATATAAACCGAAGGGTTTTAGTCCGTAGGACAACAATCACAACATACAATCATACCATAGGCTAGCTTCTAGGGTTTAGCCTCTCTAATCTCGTAGTAGATCTACTCTTGTACTACCCATATCATCAATATTAATCAAGCAGGACGTAGGGTTTTACCTTCATCAAGAGGGCCCGAACCTGGGTAAAACATCGTGTCCCCTGCCTCCTGTTACCATCTGGCCTACACGCACAGTTCGGGACCCCCTACCCGAGATCCGCCGGTTTTAACACCGACAAACGACATGCTGGGACACGCTATCCCTGATTTATGCCGCTTCAGCTTGGATGAGTCTCCATCGTGTGGAACTGGACTAGAAAGCTGCGACAATGATTCCCATTGCCCACCGCTGTGGATCATGACATCCATGAAGAACACCTGGGATTGGAACCTGGAGGACATGTAGCCCATCTATAACGTGTAAGTGGAGTATGGTAAATTGTGAATGGTAGCGCTATGAATATATGTAGACTAGTCGTGCACAAATTTATCACATGAATTGGAGATGAACTTGTGTGGCATACTGGCATTTGTCCTTTAGAATTTATTACTAGTAAATGTGTTATGTGTACGTGCAACTTGTGTGGTTGTTGCATGGGCTCCAACATGCTCTTTGAGAAAAAAAGGTGGCATAGCTTTGGATATACGTGACATGGCGGTATCATACAATAGCATCGTTCGCTATAGTTGTTGTACACTCCTACTAGGACGACAGCTCCTATAAAACCTTGTGCTTGGCTCTTTGCCTCTTTGGGAGGTTCAACAGTTCGTACTCGTGTGAACCTTGCACTTGGCTCTTTGCCTCTTCGGAAGGTTTAACAATGATGATACTACAGTACACATTATGCTTCTGGCAATCTGACACCAATTGAACTGTTGCACGTCCACCGCGAGGGCGAGTGCAAGGGAGAGGGAGAGGGAGAGAACGTTGTAGTCAAAACCCTCTTCTCGTCCTGCGAACCACCACGCGCATGGGCGAGGGAGAGGCGTAGTAAGCAAGCTTCTCCTCGTTTGGCGAGTTGACGGGACACATCAAAGCAGTACTAGTACTAGTCCATACTGTGTACTTTCCGGTTAATATGGCTTAATTTGAAATGAGAAAAATACACTGGCGGTCAACGTATGTAACAATATGCTCTTTACGGTCACTATATATAGTTTTGCGGTGATTATACGATCACTAGCTCATCGTAGAGCACCATATTGCACCCTATTGACCGGCCACATAGTCGACGTGGCACTTTGTTGACTGGTTAAATTGTCACCTGGTTTCTGGGTCCCACCTGTCAGTTGGCAGAGCAAAGAAATCAGCTAAAAACAAAGAGTGTAGTACATCTACACTTCCAATGCATTTAGCCTTTAATCTAAATCGATATTGATTGACTAATGCACCAACTTGTGCTCTAGGTATAGGCTACATGTCTATCCTTAATTACAGCATGCAACGACCTTCATTTAATCTTCTTCTCTCAATGGTCGCATGCACACGTAAGTCCGCTACTTTTGGGCGTTAATTATGCCCTGGTCAATGTGTAAATCTCTAAATGTACAGTCTTTCACGGACGTAGGGAGTAGGTTGAGCACTTGAGCGTGAGCGTGTGTATTGTGTCGTGTGATGTGTGCTGCATGGGTGCGTGAGTGTTGTGTGCATCCATGTGTACGTGTGAGTGTTGCATGTTGCATGCATGCATGGGGCTTACTCCCTCCCATTGACATGTTCATATTTCAAGCTTCCTCTGTTCCCTCCATACGGTGATACTCCCTCTGTTCCCACATACAAAGTAAAATCCTCCCTCTGTTCTCAAATACGGAGTATTTTTCTTTCTAGATATTTCAACAAGTGACTACGTACGGAGCAAAATGAGTGAAGTGAGCGTAGAGGCATAGGGATAATGTAGAAAGGAAGTCTTCGCGATCCATTATTCCCCATCTCGGTTAGAGAGAACTATTCAACTAGTCTTCACAGTGAAGTGACAATACACGCTGCAGCAGATGGGACACTTAATTAATAAGCTGAACTAGCGTGTTGGTGTTACTAAATCAGCCTTACCCAGTACTGCCATCATGTTTGCCAGTAGAGCACGCTTCTGTCCTCCATTAACTGACATATGGGCCCTCTTGTGGTAGACCCAATATGTCATCGGTGTAACTATTTACACTCCAAAGGATGGTATATCTTGGTAGTAGTAGTAGTAGTAGTAGTAGTAGTAGTAGTAGTAGTAGTAGTAGTAGTAGTAGTAGTAGAATTGAGATTTAGGAGCTGTTTGGTTCTAGGACTAGCATTGCCACACTTTGCCACACATTTTTGCCAAACTTGCCTAAGGTTAGTTCATCAAAATGAGAGCCACAAGTTGGAAAGCCTAAGGGAATCTTGCCACACTTTTTGTGTGTATGCCATGTGGGGCACAAGTGTGGCTTGCCTAAGGTGTGGCTTGAACCAAACACTCACCTAAGTTGGTCAAACTTGTCTAACCTTAGGTGTGGCAATCTTTGGCAAAGTTAGTCACAAACTAAACAACCCCTTAATGCACTTTCTTCCCCGTCTTCCACTCTTCTTCCTCCTCTCTTCTTCTTCCTCCTCTCTTCCCCATCGTCGGCCACACACCATTCCCCCCGCTCACTGCTCGCTCGCCCGCGCTATCTTCCTTGGTAGCTCGCGCGTACCATATCCCCCAGCTCACTGCTCGGCCACCCAAGGAGAAGCTTCTTCACTCGCCCGCCCGAATCCACTTCCCCGCTGGCTCACAAGCACGGAAAACCCCAATGGCAGAACCGACTGACACGCAGAGCCGCGATTGGAATTCCCTCCCTGATGTTCTCTTGGAGCAGATCCGTAATCATGTGGACCTACTCAGCACCGTCCGTCTGGCCACATGCTTGGTGTCTTTGTACCGTCTACTCGTCTGCAACCGGTCGACTCTTTTCAAGACACCCTGCTTACTGATGGCCGATCCTCGCAGGTGGCCCAGACACCGACTTGACGATCCTACAGATGTTGTCGTGGTGCCCCTCGACATGCTACCACTACCCATCCACCTGTCCTTCATGCGCAGCCACTACTGGGCGGGCATGAAGGCCAACTGGATCGTCCTCATCCACCAATCCGGTAGTCTGTGGCATCTCGTGGATATCTACACCCAGCGAGAGATCACCCTTCCATCTTTGGATACCGCAGCCATCGAGCCTCGCGGCCCGCCTAACACTCATGCCTACTACGCACGAGACGCGTGGAGCTTTTGGCTCGACCTCTGTTTGCTGAAGGTTTTAATCTGCGAAGTGCCCACACCATCAGAAGACTACATGGATTACAAGCTCATTGTCGTGTTCAACATGGGATTAGTCTATCTGGAATCCGATCGCCATACATGGTTATGGCTCATCGTCGATCCTCTTTACCCAACACTTCTGTCTGATGCTATAGTGCACGATGGCATCGTTTATGCGGTCGGCGCACAGATTGGCTGTCTATACTGGTGGAATCTATCATCGTATAATTGTTCTATCTCATCTCATCTTTACCTTAAGAATACGACTGCCTATTCATTGTTACAAATTTAGAATATATAGTATGTCTATAACCACATCATTTCTATATGTTCCTCTCATTTCCTAGATTTTTATGACCGCACATGTTATTGTTAGAGTTGATATGAGAACTTGGTATCTAATGATTGTTAGAATAGATATTATGAGTATAACCTCATGATTTCTATATGTTACTCTCATTTCCAGGATTTTTATAACAACGCATGTTATTGCTTAGAGTTGATATGATAACTATAGTAAGTGCTATGGTAGAATATGAGTAGGCCCTGTCATATCTGTTTTCCTCTCATTGTTACATGATGTTTGAACCATGATATATTGCTAGAATATGAAAGCCATTAGCTTATTTTTTTTAACTTGGGGTATGATTATGACCACGGCATTGCAATTCTCTGTTTATGATATGTGTCACTGTTATAATAATCTTAATTCCACACATACTCTGAACATGATTGTTTATTTTTGTCCTTTTGTTCTCCAATTTGAATTGTTGCAGCAGATGCAAATGCGCTGGCCTTCATGATTCCAGGACCTGAAATCATACCAGCCGATGGGTGGTGGTTTATCGCTCGTTCAGCTGACGGTGGTCATTTGATGCTCATTTGCATGTACCAAATTGACCAAACCATTTCATCAAACCACATGCGGTACAATGCCTGGGGTGTTCGTGACATTGATGACTATGGCTGCTTCATGTTCGAGAAAGGTTATAGCTCCGTTGGGCCAGGCGTATTCAACTGGAGGCGGGTTTACAGCCTCGCCAACCACTCCATGTTCCTCGGGCTCAATTATCTGATCATCCAACTAATCATCGATCATATCACCGACGATGGTTGTCGTGCTATGCAACTTCCATTCGCCAGGGGGGACTGTGTTTACACATCATACCATGGGTTTCATGAATCACCATATCCAGAGATTTGTCGACACAGCTTGTTGCCAGATAATCTTCAGTGTGTGAAAGGCATCAAGCTTCCATGCGATGGATGGCTTTTGCAAACCCGACATGCGGCAATGTGGTTCATGACAACAGAAATATGCACAACTTGATTCGTACTGATATGTAGACTGAGCCATGTATTCTGCTGTTATAGCACAGCCCTCTTTTGTTGGATATTAT
This sequence comes from Triticum aestivum, assembly GCF_018294505.1. Classification (NCBI taxonomy): domain Eukaryota; kingdom Viridiplantae; phylum Streptophyta; class Magnoliopsida; order Poales; family Poaceae; genus Triticum; species Triticum aestivum. The sequence continues at coordinate 110,609,812 of NC_057794.1, read as the reverse complement.
GTACTGTTGTTAGTTTGAAGCACTCCTCTGGTTTGAAGGATAGATACCTTTCTGGGATCAAGTGCATCCTAACTCACCTGCGCGAGATGTACTGATAATGATGTATATATATAGTGGCACTATTCTAATCCCAGGATTAGAATAACTATTTGGATCACAGCAGCCCTATATAGAGCCTGAAGACAGGTTCCCAAACTTCCCTGGACTGCCGGCCCAGCCCGACAGAATCCCACCTGGACCCCGATCCCGACAGAATCCCACATGGACCCCCGATCTCGATCGAGCCGCCCCTTCCCAACCCCCTCCTTGCCGCCCCTCCCCTCGATCTCCGCCGTGATTCGCCGCCGAAAATCCGCCGGATGTAGCGCCTCCCTTCCCTCTCTAGATCCTGGCCGACTGGATCGAGCTCTGCCCCTCTGACTCCACCTCTTGCCCGACCGTCGGCGCGGGCGAGCGAGCGACGGTGGACGCCGGCGCGAGGGAGCCCGCGTCGCCTGGAGCCGGCGGAGCCGGCGAAGCTGCCGGATTTCTGTGATGAACGGCCGCCATGGACTTCCGGAAGCCTCATCCTCGGTCCATCGTCGCCGCCAGACGGCTTGGCAGTGCTCGTGACGGCCAAGGCGCAACCTACGGCGAACAGCGCACCCAAGGAAGCATCTTGGTGGTGGAGGCCGCATCGGCGGCGCCTTCAAATCTAAGAACGGTATATGAATTTCCTACCTGATCTTGCCTTCTTCCTCAATCTTGCCTTCTCTGACCTTCTTGCTTCGTGCAGATGAACTTCGCGCCCCCTGCAAGACATGGATTGCCATCGAATTCCTCTCATACCTCCACGACGAATTGTTCTCAAGGTGGCCTATCATCTGCTGGAAAAAGGTTGGCCGACCTTCTAGCCAGGGTATGGTTGAACTTCTACCTTCCTTCGGTTTGTTATTTTCTTACAGCTATGTGAAGTTCAGGTGGTGTGTGAGCTATCCAGTCTACAACAACTTTTTTAAAATCTGCCTGCCTGCTTACAACCATTGTGAAGTTCTGGTAGTGTATGAGCCTCAGTCCAGGCTACAAAATAGTATTGTAAAATCTGCCTGCCTGCTTACAGGCATGTGAAGTTCAGGTAGTATGTGAGCCTCAGTCCAGGCTACAAACACTATATAATCTGCCTGCATTCACATTCACATGTGCAAAAAAAGCCATGTGAAGTTCAACTAGTAAGTGTGCTAGAGTTCAGGTTGGTATGTGTCTGGTTCTGTGCAAAAAAAGGAAAATAGAACATGCATGTGATATGACATGAAGGTCAGGTTGGTATGCACTAGCAGTCCAACCATTCAAAAACTCATGAAGGTTCAGGTTTTTTAACTGTAGACAGTATTTCCCCTTTGCAAAACAAGAAGTTCAGGTTGTGGAGAGTGCTCAGTTCAGGTACATATAAGTAATCAAATATTGTAGAATTAAAAAACATGATGTGAAGTTCATTCTATGAAGGGTGCTCAGTTCAGGTACAAAGGCATTGGCAGATGCTCAGCTCAGTGCATAGTGTGATGGCTCTCACCACTTTTATATAGAGAAGTTTAGGCTGTGAATAATGCTAAGTTCAGTTACAAAGGTATATGCAGATATAACTTGTGTGCTAATAGACATTTTTTTCTTTTATGTCAGCAAGACGAGAGACGCATGAAGAAGCTTAGAAGTTCCCAGCAGCAAGTACACAATCCAAAGCCTGTACGCGTTGCACCACCCCCTCAATGGGTCACACCTCAAATGCACCAACACCAATACCAACCTGCTCCAGACCAAAAATGGATGACACCCGAAACACACGGATACTTCCAAGATGCTGGGTCACAGCCCTATCCGCACAGGTTTGCGCCTCCACATAATTGGGTGACGCCGGAAATCCCCCGCGGATTCTTTGTATCCACCAGCAAACTCCCAAGCACGTCGATGGAGGAGGGGGTTAGCTCAAGTCCCGCGTGTAACTCTGGAGGTTATCCTGGTGTGCCTCATCAATGCCAAAGCGAAGCAACTAAACTAAATCCTAGGACAAATCTAACAGCAACACACACGCGGAGGAGAGTGATCTGCACACTACCACCGTTTGATCCTGCTGCTTCTGCTACAAGTCAGAATTCTACGAGGCATAAGGTAGATGGATTGCTTCACAAAACAAAAGAGCAAACCAAGACCAGGATCGCAATACCTCCACAACCACCTCAAGCAAAAAGGACGCAAACAAGAGAGAGGCCATCTTCAGCCCTCCTTCCTCCTCGTGATCCACTGCTGCATCCTGCTATGATTACTCCGCCATGCCCCATCCCAGAGGGACAACAGCCGACACCGGCGGAGTTGCGATCATACACGCACGTAAGTGAAACAAATTTTTTTTATATACACATCTTGTATTATCTGCACATTTTCTGCTCCCTCCAGAATAACAAGTTCATAAACTGCATTTTAACGTGCTGTTTGGATTATTTTTTTCTTTTTCTGCAGACGTCGGATCTACCGGATTATCTAATACCAAGACTAAAGATGCAATTCAAAGATGTAGAGAAAGCAAGAGAATTTTATAACAGATACGCCCGACACGCTGGTTTTGGAATCAGGAAGACGGGTGGAAATGACAACCACAAGTATTTTGTTTGCGCCTTCCAAGGGATACACACATCTTCTGTTTCAGAGGCCAACATGAAGCGAAACAAAACATCGTAGAGGACGGGCTGCAATGCAAGAATGAGGGTGAAGGTGCAGGAGGATGACACATGCGTGGCAGTGGACATTGAGTACAATCATAATCACCAGCTCATGCAAACTGATGACATGCTGGTATTCTTGCACTCACACAAGAATTATGACCCCACTATTCTGGAGTATGTAAAGCTCCTGCAGTACCATGATGTCAAGCACACAACAATCATGTCCATGCTATCTGAAAATGAAGATGGAAGCTACTTCCTAAGCATGACCGGACGAGACCTGCTAAACCAGTAAGTATTCAAACACCCACATGCTGCAATGTAAAATAGCATCCTAGCTCACAACCCCTTTGATAGCAAAAATAACAAATGCATGTTGGCGTGTGATTTGCAGGAAAGCCATGAATGCAAGGAAAGATGATTTGGATGATGTACTAAAACTTGTTTCATTCTTCAAAGACATGAAGGCAATAAATGATGAGTTTTTCTATGACATCCAAGTGGACAAGGACAAGTCAATTAAAAACATTTTCTGGTCCAATGCAAGCTGCCGAGGAGCCTATCAAGACTTCGGCGATTGCGTAACATTTGACATGACTTACAAGACAAACAGATTTCATATGCTCCTGGGAGTGTTTGTTGGAACAAACCATCACTTGCAGTCAACGATATTTGCCGTTGCCCTGATAAGAGACGAAGATGCAAAGTCATTCAAGTGGTTGTTCGATACATTTCTACGGTGCATGAACAACAAGCACCCAACTTGCATTCTAACAGGTGAGTTCAAAAAAACTCCTCAAGTTTCATCATCTTTTTCAGTCTATGGGTCTCTGTTGATTGGGTACATTTGTTTTTTCTGAAAAATATGTAAAAAAATGCAGTTCAACCACTGTTAGCACAGAAGTCCAACTAGCAATACAAGAAAGAAAAATTATTTGTCACGTGTTTAGAAAAAAATTAGTTATGAATGTGAAGTTCAAGTACATGAATCATAGAAGTTCAAGGACGAAGCTGTTAGATAAAAATATGTAGCATGTTCAGAAAAACATAGTTATTTATGTGAAGTTCAATCACTGCTATCACAGAAAGTTCAACAACACTGTTGTAAGAAAAATTTTGAGTGTGACACTACTAGTTTGTCATACTACTAACTGTGAAGTTCAAGCACTGGTACCACAGAAGTTCAGCAACACTGCTGTAAGAAAAAAATACATGTGACATTCTTAGATAGCCATACTACTAGATGTGAAGTTCAATTACTTGTGCAACATAAGTTCACCATAAGTACAAAAAAGAATCAAATTTCATTTTTTAATTCATGCAGACCAGTGCCCATCGATGGCGAAAGCTATACCACAATCATTTCCAAACACCGTTCACAAGCTATGCCGTTGGCACATATTGAAGAAGTACAGGGAATACCTCACGTTGCTGTACAAAAAGTATAAAACATTCAAAGAGGAGTTCACAGCTATATTGAACTGGCCGCTGATGCCAACGGAGTTTGAAGATGCCTGGGCTGAACTTGTGCACAAGTACCACCTGGAGAACGACCAGATGATGATGCAGCTCTGGAGTGATAGGAAGATGTGGATTTTAGCATATTACAAGAACATTTTCTGTGCTAGAATGACTTCCACACAACGAAGCAAGAGCATGAACCACGTGCTAAAGAAAGGGTTTGTCAAGGGGACCCAGAACCTACACAAGTTTGCTAGGCGGGTCAATGCTTGCATACAAACTCGGATGCAGAAGGAGAACAAGCAAACAATGACCAGGATGGTATGATGACAAGTACAAAACACCACCATCATGTTCTGTTTACCTTCAACATGTGCACTTTGAATTTTAAAAAATGAAACTCATATGATTCTACTTCGACTAATGTCTTACTTTTTGACATGTGCAGACCAATCCTGTGACAAAGACAACTTACGGCTACGAGGAAGACATGTCTATCAAGTACACAAGAGCCGTGTACACCGAGATGAGGAATAGGATGAGAAAGGCCATGCTATTTCGCGCAAAGCGTACAACAGAGTCCACTAAGTACCTTGTGCACTACCACAACAAGCTTGGCCATGATGATGAAGAAAGATTTTCCTGGTCAAAGCATGAATTCTAGGTTGTAGCTGACCCAGACAATGAAATATACGAGTGTGAATGCAAGCTCTGGACACACACAGGTGAGCGGGGAAACAAACTCATTAAATAGCTAGACTAGTAGTATCATATCAAAATTTACGAAACTCATTGCTGGCTCACAAACTACGTATTCTGCATTCATCGCAAAATGCAGGCCTGTTCTGCCTTCACATCATGAACATATTGGACTACCTGAAGCCTGACAAATTTCCAAACAAGTATATCCTCAAACGGTACACAAAGACTGCAAAATCACAGCCAACCTTTGATACAAGGGACTACAACACAACCGCAACGGATGGCAGCTCAAGGCTATCGAAGCAAGACATCTTGCTGCAGCTGAATTTGATGGTTAACAAGAAAGCGATGAGATGTGACCAGTAGTATGACAGAGCCTACTATGTTCTCAAGAGACTCGTGGAAGAGCTTGATGCAATACATTCAGCAAATCAAGCGGATGCTGACGAAAGGATGGCTGAAGAGGACGCTGAAATTGAAGATGACCTTCACTATTATGCAGCTGAAATGCTCAACGTTGCCGCTGAAGCCAACCAATGCAAGCAGGGTGATGGCCAATCAATGGAGCAGCGACAACAAGAGACGATGAAACTGCCGCTGTATTCTGAAAAAAAGGGTAGGAAGGAAATTACTACATCAAAGAAAAGTGACAAGAGAGCGCAAATAAAGGCACCACCTGCAGGAAGAGTCGTGGTGCTCGATGAGAATGGAGTGCCACTTGGACACAGGAAATGTAGTGTGTGCAACCAGGTTGCGGGACACAACAAGCTGACCTGTCCAACACTCTTGGAAAGAAACAATGCTGAGGAGGTCAAGCAACCGCAATCTCAAAAACAACAACCCAAAGTTATGGAACAAAAGAAGGGACCACACCCACAGAAAGCAAGCACCAGACTTTGTAGCATATGCAAGGAGTATGAACCACATAATGCAAGAACATGCCCGAAGCGACCAGATGCTGAAAAGACAAGCAAAAACTCAGAGAAGAAACAGAAAGCAAAACCCAGAGCCAGCAACAAGAAAGAGGTGGAAGAGGAAGAGGAAGACGAAGACGAAGACACCGTCGAAGAAGAGGAAGACGAAGACGAAGACACCGTCGAAGAAGAGGAAGACGAAGAAGAAGAGAACGATGAAGAGAAAGAGGAAGAGGATGATGAAGAGGAAGAGGAAGAGGACGATGAAGAGGAAGAGGTACATGTCAAGCAAAAACCTATACAACCAAAGCCTAGGAGGAGCGCAAGCCTGATGAACAGTTAGAATAGGTCAATTAACACAATGCAAACTTATGTCATGTCAATGTCCAGAAATATTATGTCATCCCCTTTTATTGTTGAACTTTCAAAGAAGTCCTGGTAACATACACTGTGAAGTTCACGTAGTATTACTGCAGAAGTCCTGGTATGTTATGAGATGAAGTGTTGTGCTGATGATGTACTACATGAAAGAGCAAGCAGTAATAAAATGAAAAACATACACTGTGAAGTTTAAGTAATATTACTGCAGAAGTCCTGGTATGTTATGGGATGAAGTGATGTGTTGGTGATGTATTGCATGGAAGTGCAAGCAAGAACAAACATGAAAAACAAATACTGTGAAGTTCAAGTAAGCTTACTGCAGAAGTCCTGGTATATTATGGCAGGAGGTGCTCGTATTGTATTCCATAAAAGTGCAACCAGCAAATAATCATATAGTATTGAAGTTCAGGTCAGCTTATAGAAGAAGTTCCGGTATATAAAAATCGATGTAGGAAAAAATATCCTTAAAAAATAAAGTTTCACCGCATAAACTAAGGTTATCAAGCCTAAGACAATGCGTTCAAATGTGAAGTTCTGCTTGGATACGTGCAGAAGTTCATGTACAATGCCGACAAAAGATAAAGAAACGTCAACAATATTTTTGCACAGATTTACATATGAAATACGTTCGCACTTGAAAAAAACACAAAAAAACAAATATAGATTCTACGCAAAAGCATACATATTGGTTGGGTTGAACATTACCAATACATTACACAAACACAAGATATCCTCTCCATCTGAAACCAGCAGCCCAGCCACATCTCAAAGCAGAAGTTCAAGTCTACGATCATATGTTGGGAGCCCGAAAATAAACAACACAAAAAAAAATCAAGCAGTTAAACCAAAACCGAGGCAGAAGTTCAGGTACATCTCATCTATTGGGGCAAAAACATTCAACACATGGATACTGAAAAACGACACAGTACATTGAAATTCACAAAGCCAAATCATTCTTCACACCAAATGCATTTGTCCACAATATCATAAGTAATAGTGCTGCACCTATAGATACACAAATCACTAAAAACATTCTTACAACCAAATCTTTACGGAATTGTTCCAATCATTATCAAACCTAAAAATCTGTAAGAAATCAAAACTACAGATGAAACTAATGCTTCGAATTCACGGGCCAAAGGACTGGATCTCTTTAGGGAGCTCTGAACGCACGACTTCATTCTTCTCGCTAAAAATCAAAGTGTGCATGAACTCAGCCTTCCAGTCATCTGCAGCAGCCTACAAACAAAAGAAAGGTGAAAATGATGGTTTAGTAACGGATATCTAAAACCACAGCAGGAGCGTCTCAGCAAAAACACACAAGAATAATCAAAGGATGATGAGACAAGAACAAAAGACAGAACATACTTCCACATCACCGAAATCTTCAACAATCTCATCGCCATCATACGAAGAGCTGAACTTCACGGCAAAGAAACCACAATCATTAGTCTTCTGCTTCGGAACATCGATGAAAGTCGGCCTCTTTGCAATAGTCACCCAGTTAGGCTGCTTGCTCGCCTTGTATGCAGCCTTGCCGTACACCTCCTCGAGCAACCCAACAAATCTCTTCATCTGCCGGAAATAACAAAATTAGATGAAGTCAAAAACATGTTAACCAAAATAGTTAAGTTCAGGTACATAAAAAAGTGACACTTGCATAAGATCCACCTAAACAAAATAGCTGAAGTTCAACTTATAAATGACAGTCAGTTCAAGCAGTATTACCAAAACAGAGACAACAACATATTTTGTCAACATAAGGCATAATAAACTTCATGTCAAACAAGAGAATGTGAAAGGAGGTTCAGGCTAAGAAACACTCACGATATTATGGCAGTCCCCGTGGAAACTTGACCGCGACATTTTCATATTATCGTAAGAAAGTGAATCAAGGATGTCAATGCTCCCACGATATCTATTCACCACGTACACACTATAGTGCGTCGTTGTGCCAATTGGCTTGAATAGAATCAAGAAAACCTGGCAAGAATGAAAGGACCGGTGAACACAAACTATAAAGCATATGTACTGAAGAACCGGCATGAACAAAAACTTCTTGACAAACTCAGAAAAAGGATGCACATGAAATTAAAAAAAAGCAAAGAGTTATGAAAAACTAACTAGCTTTGCGTTAAGAAGGTTTTCTTCCTTGCGAACAAACATTGGGAGGAGACCAGCATATTTTTTTGCATCAAACTTTGGAACTGTTGCGGCATAGAAATCATACTCCAGGCGGTACTGTGCATTCACCAAAACACAATTAAAACACCTCCCAGATGCCACTACAACAAAACTAAGGCAAAAAAAGGAGATAGGGGTGCAAAGAACTAAAACATGTATGAAGTAGGGACTAAGTACAACCCTGCCAGCATTAGTGAATATCTCAGAGGTCTCCGGCTTATCCTTCCATAAATTTATGAGATAATCCATTATGTCTCCTTACATCTGCTGCCCTTCACCGAAAAGCGTATAAAGGACACGTCCTGTGAGGTTAATCACATTCGTAGGGATGGTAAACATGCAGTAGCTTGTCCTACAGAATACAAAAGGATGGTAAAAATATATATTACAAGTTCAGATACAACAACAAATAGAAGTTCAGACACTATAACTCAAAAGGCAAGAGGAGACATAAAACAGAAGTTCAGATACTACAACAACGGCAGTTCAGACAATACAACAACAGAAGTTCAGACACTACAACTCCAAGGCAAGGGAGTGACAGATGAGGGTAACTCACTCAGAATACTTCTCCAGACCGTCTTTACTCAGCACATACTGTTTCAACTTCCGAGCCTCGGATAGATGAGGGTAACTATATTTTTTCAGGGGAACGACAGGAGAACGCCACTTCAAAGGCAATCTAGATGCTCTCTTGGAGGAAGTTATGTTCCCAGACTCAACTGCCGGTTTCCTCCTGGTGATGACAGCATTCTTCCCACCTCTACCAGCAACAGTACAAGCAGCACATTTAGCATTCTTCGGGTAAGCAATCTTCTCAAAATCATCATTGGACGAAATCACTTCTGCTTCGGCTGCTTCAACTGCATCAGCCTTCCTGTAGCACGGGGTTTTTGGAGTACCACGAATACCACCAGCCTGATTCCCCAACTTGGATGGAATGAGGGTCCGAGGTCTATCATCTTCTATTAGAGCTGTACTCATCTGTTCCTCCCTAGGCTAGTATTCCTGTGACCTGAGGAATGAGCAGTGGTGATCGGTCAACTTCAATGGATCCACTGTCAAAGAAAAAAGGAAGAGAAAACATCACCATTAAAAATACAACTGAAGTTCAGGAACATCACAATGTGCAGTACAACTAATAAAGATGACATGGTTACTACTCAAGCTGACCTAAAAACATTAGTTGCAGTAAAAAACTAAATGAAGTTCAGGCACAACTAGAGGCATAGTTCAAGATAAACTGATGAACTGGAAATCATTCAACTACAGCTAACAAAACCATAGAAAGGCATCATCTCTGAAGTTCAATTATACAAGAAAATGTGCATGTCCATTTAAGCAAAACAAAACACACAAGCAAAATTTAAAAAGATAGAAATGAAGTTCATGTACAAAGAAAATGCTCCTCTCCTTCCGAAACCAGCAGCCCAGCCAGACCTCAAGCAGAAGTCCAAGTTCAGAGAAAAATATGAAGTTCAGGTAGAATAAAAGATGTAGTGCAGGTAAGCAGTACAAGTTCCAAAATACTTACATGTGTAGTAGCCAAATAGAGCTTGGAAGTCTGTCTCAAACAGGTTAGAAGAAGTGATTGAGTACGGCCACGTCTTACTGATATCCTCGATATTCTCATGGGAATAATTTGCAAGAACCCCGTCATGATACGAATTAACATTCGTAAGCATGAACAATCCGCAGTCGATACTGCCATCAAACGAAGTAAAAGGAAATAGTGTTAGGACAGAAAAAGAAAGCCAACGAATTAAACACGTCGTAGCTTAAGTACAACTACAGTTAAACAGATGTGGTAAAGAGAAAAAGTCGAACTCATACTTGTTTTGCTGCTGGGGGACATCAATCCAATCCAGAGGGAAATTGTCGATGCTAATAGGACTGAAGGGTGTCTCCCTGTCGTTGCTGGCATCCTTCCGAAGCCTCTTGATGTTGTCGGTCATCTGTCGAAACAGGTGTATCGCACATTCATCTTTTGGTCCATAGTAGGAATCGAGAAGCTGGAACCTTGAATTCTTCACGTCAAGGAACACCGACACCCAATGACAGACACCACCCATGGAAGCAGGAAGCTCAGGCGGGTCAAAAGTAGGGAAAACAACCTGAAGCATCATAAACACACGAATCATTAAAAATGAGAATTAATATCAGAACGGTACAAAAGAAAAATAAAACAAATATTAACATAGTGGATCGCACTGTAAAACTAATACAGAGACAAAGAACAAGATATTGCATACCAAATCATGTGCATCCATGCTATCTGGACCACTCGCCATGAAGTACTTCCTCACACGGGAATCAAATTGACCTCTGAAAATCTTGTCCTAAAATAATGCAGACAACACCAACATATGAAAAAATACAAAAATGAGACGAACAAGTTTTAACTAAAATGGTAAGGAACAAAACAGAAAAGAAATCACTGTATGGTTGACTTACACAAACCCAATACGGCAGGATGAGTTTATCCGATCTCTGGTACTTAGAGTGCACACTCAGCCACATTAGATGTAAGCATTCCGCGAGGACCAAAAGATGTTGCGACTTCTTGAACAGAAGCTTCACACTCCTTGTTTTGGAACATAATCATTGATCTAAAAACAAGCGAATGGAAAGGAAAACAAGTTAAGCAGCAGGAACTCAGGAAGTTCATAACACATGTTAGCATAGAAGTTCAGCTATATCACAACAGGCAGTATAGTACAAAAGAGGCCAGAAGTTCAGTGCCAGAGAAGCAAAAAAACAAGAAGTTCAGGTACATAGAGTTGAGAAGTTCAGGTATGAAACCACAGGCAGTTCACAGGGGGTACATGGATGATGTAAATGTTGAGCAGCTACACTCACCTCTTGGAACGGTCGTTCCTAAGCCTAGTTACACTGTAATAAAAGTCATCAACCTTCTTTCGCACGACAGCAAGGTCACTATCTGCTCACCAAAAAGAAAATAGCAATTAACAGCAACACTCAAAGCACATAGATTCACGACAGTTTCAATTAAGACCAACATTCAAGCACAAACATTCAAAACATAAGCACATCTCAGCTGCTACATCAGAAAAGATAAAGCACAGCATCATAGACATCACAACCCATGCATTACAAACATCCACTCACATAGAAAACAGGTTCACTTAACATTCTTTACAACCCACGCGACAAACAACAAAACCAGAAGTTCAACTTAGACCACACTGGCAGTTCACAGGGGATATCATGGACTAAACCAAAACAACAAAGAGGGAAGGGAATGGGGAAAGAAGAGAGAAGCATGCTCCTCTCTTCATGGATCCTTGCCTACACCAGTGGTAGCACTGGAATGATCAACCTCCTCTCCATAGCTATCGCTTCCGGTATCTTCATCGTCATCTCCAGCAGACGTTGCAGCGTCGTCAGGAAGGACACCAGCAGCAGCTGGAGCAGCTGAAGAATCTGAAACAAGAAAAACTTTTGGTTGTGCTTGTATAGCATTAACATCAACTAATGGCTCTGCTGCAGAGACTTCTCCGGGCTTGCAGCAGCACTACCACCAGTTTCAACAGCAGACTCAACAACATCTTTCTCCAAAATGATGTCTCCAGTGGTCTTGCCCTGCTCAGCATTTGAAACCTCGGCGACAGTGGACGACTAAGGTTCAGTCAGGACCACCCCGTCGGAGTAGCCGGTGCCTGAGATGGACATGTCTGCAACCTTCTCTGGAGGAACACTAACATCATCATTCTGCTGCTGCAAAAAGAAACAGAAAGTCATTACAAAGGGCTGACTGAACCTCATGCACAGGAGCAGCAAGTCCATCTCAGGGGCAACAAGACAAAATGGACAATAAAAATGGTACCTCATTTTCACTGCCATGAACCTCACCAACTATTACGCCACTAGCCGGAGCAGGTTCATGCACAGGGGCAGCCTCATGCACAGGAGCAGCTTCATGCGCAGGTAAAACATCCTCCTCAACCCTATCATCATCATCAACAACCTAAAAAATAAAAAAATCATTTAGAAAACAAATACCTAATCAGCAGAAGTTTAGATTGCACAATCAAAGAAGGTTCAGCTATCACAACTGACACATAATGGAAGTCCAAAATACAGTAAACATAGCAGGTCAGATATCAAACTACTTTAAGATATAAAAGGGAACAAAAAAGGGCCAGTCATGGAAGTTCAGGTGATGTAGCAGTTGAAGTTCAGGTTCAATAAATAGATAAGGTCACCTAGGAACACTAGTGCTAAAAAAGAAACAGTTTATGACACATCAAATCAACAACGCTCGCCTATGACCACAAACAGTAATAACTGAAAAACTAACATTTAACATTGAACATTAGTGCAAACCTCTTTGGTATGCTCCACGTGGCCTCCTTCATGACCCGAACGAACATAATCCTGCCTCTAAATCTGTCTCACAACAACACTTGCCTCATCTTCAAAAGGCTTGCAACGAGCATCCTGCATTTCCTTGAACAACCCAACGCTAGTCCGGAGGTGGGAAGTGCTCTGACGAAGCTCTTCAAGAAATTTAGCTTCAATACATAAGACATCCTTCGAAGACTCGGCATCAAACCCGTGCCCGGGAGGAAGAATCCCATCAACACGACTAAGACGCTCAGCAGTCGAAGGAACACAAGCCAACTCCCCACAAACAGTTTCAAGAAGACTGTCAATCCTAACCAGAGAAACATTGGCAGCTTCAAACAAATCCTCGCAAGAAACGCCACCTGCAGCACTCACACGGGCAGAAGAACCTTCTGGATCTACAGGGGGGCACCAGTATTAACATCCCGGGAGAATTCAAATCTTGGGGAACTTCCACTCCCTAGGCCGGCAGAATGAGGCATAGTTAGAACAGGACATTCGATAACCCTAAAGAACACAACCTCGGCCTGTGTCTTCCACTGCATACAAAAACAAAAGTCAACGCGTCAGAAAACAAATGAAGGAACATGGGAACAAAAAATATACAAGACAATACCAGAAGTTCAAGGAAAGAATAATGCATAGAAACACTCACAAGCAGTCTACCAAACACCCAGTTGGCTGGGTCATCATCACCTTTCGTGACCAAGTCAGCTGTAGCAAGCTCAAGAAGCTTGGACTGATCCATGAAATTGATGTGAGGGGTCCTCAAGTCAATATTAGGCGTCTTGCCAATGATAAGGCAGTCCAGATACATAAGAAGCGGCGTGATGGCACAACCTATGACAGCTTTTCCTCTGCTAGTACCTTGCTGATACCTAACAACAACACTCTGAATATCTTCAACAACCAACTGGCAGTAGTCCATGTCTGCCATATCCTCAAACACAAGGTTCTCGGCCATTGCTGCCTCCCTGGACACTCGTGTAGACGTTCCAGGGATAACCACCTTCATGAAAACAATAAGGTAAAACACCTGCAGAGCAAGATCATCCTTCGTCTCATCCTTCACAAGTTCAGCGAGGATATTCCGCAAATCCTTTGTCTTGATGTCGTCACTCCTAGCATACCCAAGCTTGCCCTTCAACCTCATAACAACATCATCAAAACCATCATTCGAGGGCCTAGGGGGGTACAATTACCTTGAGGGAACCCAAAGAGATGGTGAATAGCATCACTTGTAATACATATAACCTTATTCACCTCACCCATGTCCAAAATCATGGTTGAAGGGTCAATCCTCGTGTAGATGTTGCCCATCAAAGGACGAGAAATGTTGGAATCAACCTTCAAGTCAAACACACAACCAAAACCAGCCTTGATAACCCTCGCCTTGTGCCTATCTTGTAGCATTTTTGCACACGTCTTGACCTCTCCTAGTGAGCAGCAAACCGTCTTGTTAAAACATTTCGCCTCACCTCCTCCTTGGCCACCTTCTTCGGGCGCTTTGCCTCCTCTCTTCCTCCTCTCAGGCCGCTGCACAAGCTGATACTGAAAAAAATACATTGACAAGGAAAAAAGGCAGAACAATGAGACACACAACCTTCACCAAAATTCCACTTATGCCTACATATACGCACTACATCTCAGAAGTCCAACCATGTCTACATAGGCAGTACAACCATGTATGAACACTAGTCAACATGCTTTCAAAAAAATGTTGGAAATTTACAAAAGCAGAAGTTCAACCATGTATACCAAGGCAGTAATCAAACATGTATCTCAGAAGTCCAACTATGTCTACATAGGCAGTACAACCATGTATGAACACTAGTCAACATGCTTTCAAAAAAATGTTGGAAATTTACAAAAGCAGAAGTTCAACCATGTATACCAAGGCAGTAATCAAACATGTATCTCAAAAGTCCAACTATGTCTACATAGGCAGTACAACCATGTATGAACACTAGTCAACATGCTTTCAAAAATGTTGGAAATTTAAAAAGCAGAAGTTCAACCATATACACTAAGGCAGTAATCAAACATGTATACAAAAACAAGTTGAGCTAATTTCTTCATGTATATACCCAGAAGTCCAACTATGTACACAAAGGCAGTAATACCATAAAAGTAAAGCACATCGGCTAATTTATTCGTCTATATTGAGATGGAGCAGAAGGTCAGCTATGTACGCCAAGGCAGTGCTAAAAACAATAAAACTACAACAACAGTGACAAATGCTCTAAAAAACAGTAAACATGAGACATTCGTACCTGATTAGCGGCAGCATCATCATCGACATCGTCCTCATCATCAGCATTGAAATCAGCATCATCCTTGTCCTCTGGATTGACACGAGAACACTTCTTCACACCCTTGTTGACCTTTGTAGGTGGAACCTAGCGCTTCACACCGCATTTCTTCCCCTTACCAGATGCACCAGCACCAAGCGGAGAAGGTGTAGGAGCGGCAGTGGCAAGCACACGAGGACTACGGCGTGGCGTACCACCAAGGCCTAACCCTTCATCTTCAACAACTTCTGCAGGCCTTGAAACACGTGGGCTCCTCCGAGGAGTAACTTCACCAACTACTAGCTTCCTCGCAGTAGTCTTCTTGATTTTCTTCTTAACAGGGACAACCGTGCCATCACTACCACACGGCACGTCTTCCTCAACAGTGAGCTCAGCCGCATGAACAGATCCAGGAACATCGGAACCTTTCTCAAGGCAGGCCGCCCTCTTCTTGTCAAAAATTTCTTGCTTCTTCCTCTTATGTTGGTCCTCCAGGAGAAGCTAAAAAGGCACATCCTCGGGTTGCGTGATAGGTTCAGTGCCATCAACAGACTGCGACTACATCTCTGACATCTGAAGAGAGCACAAAGGATCCGGAACGGAATCACAACCTTTGACTGAGGGAGCCCCCTCCTCAGCTGCAGCAGGGTTTTCTGATAAACCCAACTCAGATAAAACATCGTTGATGGTGTTCACAGCTTCCTCCTTTGTGGACACATCTGCAAAGAACACAAAAAATCGAAGCAAAAAATAAAAAAAGTCATGAAGAAAAACAAAAACAAACGACATGAACAAGCTAAAAAAACATGGCTGAAAACTTTAAAATGAAAAGAAAAGGGGTTTCACATACTAGGTGAAGCAAGAGCTGCAGAAGCAAGATCCTCGAGGCTTGAAACATTCTCAAGGCTCGAAGCAACCTCGGCAATCAAAGTCAAAGGGATAATAGGTGATTTAGCCGCATCAGATATTGGAGCATCAGTATTAACCTCTGAAGCTCCATCTTGATCGCAGGCATTTTTTTCAGAACTATTCAACTCATCACCAACTACAAAAAATGCAAGTAAAAAGCCAGTTGAGTTCTAATGCACAATCCTACACCAAAGGGACTTCTACTTTGGCAACAATGTCCAATAACAAGAAGTTCAACAATACCTAACAAAGCAGTAAACACAACAAACAAACTAAAATCTACACACTAACTATAAAAACAATCTACACTCAGAGGGGCTACTACATATAACATGAATGTCCAGAAGTTCAACGATATATAACAAAGTAGTAAACACAAAATGTGCATAACAGAAGTTCAACCAAATTTCATTATGAACAAACAATAATTAAAACCAGAAGTTCAACTATGTGACCCAAGCAAATAGCACATAAAAAATATGTAGCATGACCACAAATAGTATTTCACAGCCAAACTAAATATCAATACCATGAACATGATAACAAATAAAAAAACAAAAGATATACACTATAAATATGAATCATTTGGGAAGTCCAACAACACTTGGTGACATAGTTTCACCTGCAAATCATCAACTAAAAAGTAAAGCAACACTACTAACTCAAGCTAAGGGTAAAAAGCATACACATAACCTTTCTTAGAAGTTCACACTAATAAGAATGGCAGTCCAACAAGAAAACTAAATGAAGATATGGGCAGACATATATAAGAATACTGCTTTAAAATACAAGATCCAACTACATTAAGATACCTGGAGAAGGTTTGGAAGCCATGACAACACAACGCCCTTGACGAATGAAACTCCAAACCCTAGAACAACCTACTAAAAACAGGGGATAGAATGCATATAGTTAGCAGGTAGAAACTCATACAACAAATACAAAAAACAACTAAATGAAACCCTAGGATGAAACAACTAGATAATATCAACAAGTATGAAAACATGAACAGTAGCACATATAGGCAAGCACAAACAAAAAAGAATCCAGAAACTAACTAGCATGTGACAGACACAATCTAGACTTCGAAATCAACAATACTAAGACAATTAGATACATCAGATTCAGCATGAACCATCACACCACACCCTCTCTCACATGCATCTAAATGCTGAAATCACCAAAGGGGAAATGAAATCCAATCAACTCTAAATGGAGAAATAGCACACACAAGCATCTCATAGACAAATCTGACCACGGGGGAATGGAATCCACCCACCACACGCACAAGAACCCTACCTAATCTCTCATCAAACCATCAGAAGAAGGGGGTAGGAGGCGGACGCGAGAGCACACAGGAGGCGGACTCGACAGATCTGGCGAAACTAAAAGCAAGCATTAGGGGGGCGGGGGCAGCATTTGTACCTCTCGAAACAACCCCCGCACACACGAATCCCGCGGCGGTTCTTCCACTCCCCACGACGCCACATGCACCTTGCAACCGCGCAGGCAGTTGCCGCCCTCGCTTCAGAGCAGAATAGAGCGGGTTGGGCGAGGGAGAGCGGGGCGTGGGGGAGAAATAGGAGCGGGGGCGTGTGCCGGTTACTCCAGCACGAGGGCAGGGGCCAGGGGCGGAGAAATCGGGGGGAGTTGGAGGCGAGGAAGGCAGCGGAGCGACGGGGAGGGGGAAGAGAGCGAGCGACAGGGGGAGAGGGGTTTTCTGACAGGTGGTGACGAGGGAGATGCTCACTTAATGCCTATCTGTCGTGGGAATTGCAGCGCCACTGAATTTACAGTTTTACCCCCCCCCCCCCCCCAACAGCTAAAAAAGTAAATACATCTATAGATAAATGAATGCACCATTTGAATGCATCTATTATAATGAGATAACTTCACATGATAGCACTGCTGATATCCTTAAAACCAAAAATAGATGGCAAATGCACTACCAAAGGAAGAAAAATACATACATAAATATGCACCTAAAAAACAACAGAAAGAAGTTCAAAAAATAAAGAATAGAAGTTCAAGTACTCTAATAAAAGAAGTAATGGCATAAGAATAAATAAACCATAAGAAACAAAATGAAGAAGTTCAAGTACAGAAACAGATGAAGTTCATATCTAACACTAAACCATAATAACCCTAAACCCTAAAAACCCTAAGATAGATAGTGGGGTCACGGATGTGACGGACTCGCCTCCGCATGCGACGACGCGGCACGCCGCGTCGTCGCCTGCTCCGGCTCGTTCCTGTCTCGGCCTCGCAGGGGGAGGGGAGGGGGGCCCGACCCCCCTCCCCCCTGCTCGGCCTCGCGCTACCGCATTGGTCAATACGCGCAATGCTGATTTCAATATCTACAAAATATTTAAATCCAAAAAATAACAACCTCAAATTTAACATGTTAAAAAGATTATCACATTGAAGTTCAGGATAGTTATTCAGTGAAGAACAACAACTATTATAAGTACAAATAACATACTAGAAAAAATAAAAATAATACGCATATCCATCGCCCAATTACATGGTTGTTCACGGGACTAAGTCAAAAAAATCCAAACAAATGCAAAGAATGAAAAGTAACATAAAAAAGAAGGAAATACAGAGGAATTGCTTTATTACTTTGCAAAGAAGGAAAAAGCAGAAGTTCACGTATAAAGAACATAGAAGTCCAGCTTCTACAAACGACCCTTACATGATCTGGAAAAAGTGCATGCATACTTGGGCTAATCCCATGATTGTTCACGAGACAAAAGTATAAAAAGGAACATCTGAAGAATTAAAAATACGAAAGGAAACCAAACAAAGAACAATATAGAGCACCATGCGCCTTCGCCTTGCAAATGTGGAATGTAATCTGGAAAACCAAAAATTCAACCATTAATAAAAAAAGAGAAGTCTAGATCTTACCAAAGACAAGTGGATGATCAAAAAACTATACCAAAACATAGACTAAGGGAAAAAGAGGGTGCATGTTCCTGTGGTCCAGCTCCACACTTACACACTAGCTACAACAAAAATTGCAGAAGAAAATCTAGTAAGGGTTTCTGATACAAAGGACTTGCTGCGTTATCTTGCAGCGAAAAGAAAAAAGAAGAAGTTCAGGTATGACGACGCAGAAGTCCAGCACAGAAACTCGGACAGACCCAACAGGATCAACTTGATCCTCCCCCGATCCCGATCCCGAGCTGCCCCAGCCCCGACAGGATCCAACGAAGGAAAAGAAGAAGTTCAGGTATGAAAACGCAGAAGTCCAGCTTGTACAACGACCATTAGAAGATCTAGAAATAATGAACAAACAAATTTGTCCAAAGCATAAAATCAACTCCACAAGATTGCAACACGTCCGCACCCCCTTGGAAATGATCTGGCAACTACCTTTTGACAACTGAAAGGACCAGAGGGTAAATTTCAAAACCGCTAAAATAACATGTGCAGAAACCCGCAGGAGTGCCAACATCAAATCGCTAGAAATCAAACCGTAAGGACCCTCCCGATTAAAAATTACGGATTAGTAAGCCTCGAATTTCACTAAAGTATGCAAATCAGGCGGAAAACTTTAAAGAAAAATGAGAAATCAATAGAAGCGCGGGTTGCATCTCGGGCATATGAAGAAGACGGGCGATTTCAAATTTCTTTGAAATAACAAAGAATTTGTGCTCCAAACTCGTACTAAAACCTAATCCCCATCGTTCCAGAACTTCGATAACATCCAAAACATGCATTAAACTTGTAATAGAAACAAGTTCATCGCGACCCCGAGAGCAAATCCGCCAACGTGCTAGAATCTGAATCAAAACAATCATTTAGACTCTAAAAACGTGTCCACATTACGCTTACATCACAAACAACACGAATGATCAGAAAAACTCGCAGGGAAAGCCATGGTTGCAAAGATAGCCAGAAGGTCAGGTTAGTACACAGGGAAGTTCAGGCGCGTTACTCAGGTAGTTCAGGTTGTGATCAGAATATTATTCTGATCCCGTGATCAGAATAGTGTTTATATATATATATATATTATATATATATTATATATATACATCTGGGCTATTCTGTTACGTGTAACAAAATATTATTCTGTTACCCTACTTGAACTGATGAATTCAAGCGGTTGAACTGATGAAATTCGAGCGGTTGAACTGATGCTTTCTGTTGCTGTTAAAAATTGTCTTCTTTAGTTCAAACTTTTTTGCAGTTTTTTTGGTCGAAACGGGGTGTGTAATATATCGTTGGAAAGCTCTTGACATCCACATTACAATCTTATAATTTTTTTTTGCAAAAAAAATTATGATTTAAGAGCAATTTTGAAAAAATCGTGTTTTTCAAAACCAAAAATGTGAATCGTATTTTGGACTTAATTTTCAAACGGGTTGTCAGAATTGAGAAAATGAGATTGCGTTGGAAAGCTTGTGAAAATCCGCATCTTCCATATATCTACTATTTTTTCAAATTCTATACGATTTAAAAGTAACTTGAAAAACGGTGAAATTCTGGGCGAAATGTTTTTCACTGTTTTTTTGCAAATGGTTTGTCGAATTGACGCAAATAATACGGCGTTGGAAAGCTATGGAAAATGCGCAACTTTTGCGTATATAAAGTTTTTTCTAATTCCTTATGGTTTAAATACGAATTCAAATACGGTTAAAATTGGTTTTGAACGCGATTTTTTAAAAAGTTTGTCGAAATGGGGCAAATAATATACCGTTGGATAGCCATCGAAAATGCGAAACTTAGTCATGTTGGACGTTTTCTCTACTTTGCAACCATTTAAGAGTAATCTTGAATACAGCATGATGGATCCTGCTGTTTTCTCGTCTGAAAAACAGAGTAGTCGTACTGATATATGCGTATGTTTGTACCGAGCTATTTTTTGTAGAGTAATTTTAAATGATTCTGAAAAAAGGTACTTGTACTGATGCTTGCATGGGTTTGTACTAGGCTTGTTTTCACTAACTATACTTTGCTCTATTTTTAGGTAATATTTTTCTCCTAAATTTTCAACGGTTTACTGTATCCTAGCCCTGAACTTGCATGGTTTATATTGTTGAACTGAATGTTATTGTATCGTCGGCCCTGTGCTTGCATGGTTTATATCATCGAACCGAATGATATTTTTTTCAAAAAGAAAATGTTTTTTATTCTTTTTTTTTGAACTAAACATTTTTTGACAACGATGTTCTGGACTTCTCTTATTTTATGACTTGTACTTTTACCATTTGAATTACATGGGGTTTCCTTTTGCTTCAACTTTTACAATTTGAATTTTTGTCATGATCAATATTTTTAATTAAACCAATTTTCCTTTGTAGAATGGACCATCATTTTTGTTTGTACGGATCAGTTGTAGAACTTGGACGTCAACGTCACAGAATTACTCTTTGGACGGATCACCTTCTCCCATCTGGACTGGCCACAAAACTTGCATCAGAAAACACACAAAAACAAGGACGATTACAACAAGATCGACCAGAATGTACGAACCATACCTTTTTTAGCTGAA
This sequence comes from Triticum aestivum, assembly GCF_018294505.1. Taxonomy (NCBI): domain Eukaryota; kingdom Viridiplantae; phylum Streptophyta; class Magnoliopsida; order Poales; family Poaceae; genus Triticum; species Triticum aestivum. The sequence goes on along the minus strand of NC_057794.1, from coordinate 110,588,409 downwards.
TAAATACTATACATAGAACAAGCAGAACTTATTAAACAAGATGTTTTTGAAGTTTCTCACATTAACACTTTTTATAATACAAAACTGAATGGTTCACTATTACCTCCTCTCTTTAAAGTATTACAAACTGATGAACTAAAATAAAATGGTGAGCACAGTGCATTTTTGTACCATAGTTGGTAATAGGGGCACAATCCAAGTGAATTATATAAAAGGTAAGTAATTATAGAGTTTGTAGTACCATCACAATCAAAGTTCATACTGACATAAGCTCTGGTCATGCTCCGGCCAGAAAAACATACATAAGTAAACTACGGCCAAAGTATTACAAACTGACAAACATAATTAGCCACCTCGTTAGAACAGAGCATCTCAAAAGCCTCTACTCCGGTTACTTTTCCTTGTGCAGGAGGCTGTTGACGGAGCACGCAGTGATGCAGGTGGCCATGGTAGCGACACGGGCAGTGAAGTAGGTCTCCAAACTGATGGTCGCGATGAACTCGGGCACCCTGAAGCCACGGGGTTGGACTGAGCATGGCGCTGAAGTTGAGTAGAACATTTAGGAATTAGGATAATTAGGAAACAACAAACATGTGAAGAAACCGTGCAGTGAAATGAGTTATAGAAGACAGTATGCATTAGACCTTGCTGATTTCTCAACTAAAGTTGTTTACTGAACAGCTGCCATATTTGACTGAGCTACCCTGAAGTTGCTGGAATGGACAAAAGTCTTAATCAGAATCTCACCAAAGTTTGACACTAAAATGAATTTCTGAAAACTTACCCAGTCCAGTTAGCTGCTGACTTGAGAAGAGCCATCCTTTTTGCATTGAAGAGCTGTTGTGATGTACTGAGCAATTGCTTTTTCTAAACTTACAAAATTATGTCCGATAACTCCGCCTATGTTGTCTCAACATAGCCGGTCCCAAGCCCGGGTAAAGGAGGAGGGTTGTGACAGGCTTGGCGAGCAACGTAAAAACTCAGCCACTCTTATGGATATGAAACCCAAAATATTTTTGTTGGGGCGTAACCCTCTCAGCGACGCGCCACATCGGAACCCGGGTGTGGTGGAAAGTGGGCAAGGGCCGGGCCATCACCCCCCAAGTGGCGCGCCGTATCTTGATCCGGATACGATGGCAAGTGAGCGAGGATCGGGTCGTCGCATCCTTAGTGGCGCGCTACATCGGCGCCCGGGTGTAGTGGAAAATGAGCAAGGGTCTTCGCATTTGACTCGATGGGTGCGAAGGGTAAGGAAGCTAGCCGAGCCTAGGAGGATTCGCTTAGGTAGCTGGAATGTAGGGTCTCTGACAGGGAAGCTTCGGGAGCTAGTTGATGCAGCGGTGAGGAGAGGTGTTGATATCCTTTGCATCCAAGAAACCAAATGGAGAGGACAGAAGGCGAAGGAGGTGGAGGATACCGGCTTCAAGCTGTGGTACACGGGGACGGCTGCAAACAGAAATGGCGTAGGCATCTTGATCAATAAGAGTCTCAAGTATGGAGTGGTAGACGTCAAGAGACGTGGGGACCGGATTATCTTGGTCAAGCTGATAGTTGAGGACTTGGTTCTCAATGTTATCAGCGCGTATGCCCCGCAAGTAGGCCACAATGAGAACACCAAGAGGGAGTTAGCTATGGACAGGGGTACGTGGAAGCTTGCTATCCATGTGCCAGAGCCATGAGTTGATTGCGAGATCTTATGGGTTTCACCTCTAGCCTACCCCAACTTGTTTGGGACTAAAGGCTTTGTTGTTGTTGTTGTACAAAATTATGTCCGATGAATCTCTCTAATATGGATGTGTGAACCTTCCAAAATTAAATCCAAAAATGTACACACACTGTTTCCTGTGTGACGTAGGGTTGTACTGACACACTCAGCATCAGGGAATTTCCAACTTGCACAAGATCAAACTGCATCCGTTCTCAGCATTAAGTTTTGGAAATTTCCCAAAACGAAATCGACAATGAACGGACACCAGCAGCAACCTGTACTAGACAAGATGAACTTTGCTTTTTTCATACAATGAACTGAAAGGCGCTGCAATTTTTCTAAACTTCCTTGATATGAACCTGTAGCCATACGCAAGTCTTGTTGTAGGAGAAAAAAGCCGGAGTAGCGTTGTAATGAACTGACATCTCCATAATAGAATAATTGCACACACAGATCAGCGAATGCATGAAATTCCCATGGAGCTTGGGATCAACGGTGGAATTCCCAAAAACAAAATCTGCAATCAACGACAGCAGTAATATATACTCCCTCTGTAAACTAATATAAGAGTGTTTAGATAACTAAAGTAATGATCTAAACGCTCTTATATTAGTTTACGGAGGGAGTACTAGACAAGATGAACTTTACAAAAGGTAGCACATGCACAAAAGTTTAGTACTAGTAAGCTACAATTAGCCAAGTTCAGTACAATTAACCGAAGGTAACCAGAACTTAAATATAGATGCAAGTTCCAACTTTTTTTCGTGAAGATGTGGATGAGATGTAACCCAAACCGATAGGTGATTTGCGAACTTATGAGAAATAATTCTGTTAAACACCCAGCTTCAGTACAATCATCTATGAAAAGTTATCTAGTTCCAAATTATGACCTTGAAGAATAATTCTCATAAGCATTAGAACAAGCACGTAGAAGAGTGCTGAGGGCACACATGATTTTGGGGGTATTTCCTCAAGCTTCTACACTTCTTTTAAGTAGACAAAAATGATGAAAGGAAACACACTTTGTAAGATGTACTAAAAATCCTAAAAAGGAGTAGTGAAATGTTTTGAAGCTCCAGGAAGCCTCTCGATGAACTGAAACTTCTTGTATCCCAGGAGGTTAACCTGCAGAGGAGCACGAACTAGAACATTAAGCATCAACTTCTACAACTTATATACACAGGAAAAATGAATTTCTACATCTTGTTTTGAACTTCTAGTAATCGATCAAGTAGTCATAAAACCAAACAAAGGTGATGGGAGTTGAACCAGATCCCTCAGCCTCATCTCTAAACATTACCCTTTAATCTTCCTGAACTGAATTCCTCTCATCTATGTTCTTTAACTCTATTTGTTTATGTAGCACGAACCAGCAGCAGCCTGGACGATGGTCGGTGCGTCGAGGTCAGCACGAGACAGCAGTGGCACTTGAGGAGCAGGGAAGAGCGACAATACAAACAAGTACAGCTCAACGAGCCTTTTTCTTACGATGCTTGTGGTCGTTGTGAGCACGCAGCAAGTAGGATCAGGCTCTCGGTGGCGCGGGCATAGGATGCCCGTTAGAGAAAGATTACTTGCTGAAGGCCACCATATTTTCCTACAGTAAGACATAGGAAAGATAATATATAAAGCCCATTACAGAAAGAATCAGCAGTCCAGTTAAAAAAACATTTTACTAGAACTGAAAGCAATGATTTTTTCATACTTCTGGGTGAGGACATGGTGCTCTAATCCATTTTGTCATATCTAAACCTCCATTTTTTTGGTGACCAAAACTGATGCATAACAGCACAAGTGAAGAATTGTTCGTAGGCATAAAAACAAGTATGTAGAGTGCACATATGATATTTCAGGATTTCATCAATACATTAAAGTTTATGAACTGAAAAGAATGGAAAAGGTGAACTGAAAATCAAATAAAAGTTGTATCCTATATGGTTCAAGGTTAAAAGAACAACACGGAGAACGGTGGGCCGGGACGTGTGCACCTGCTGGGGTAGGGGACGCATACGGGAGCCCAAGGTGCAGGTGGAAGGTGGCTCGACACAGTCGGCCAGGGAGCTGCGACGGTGAACGGCCTGGGGCGGCCGGGTTGGACTGCTGATCGCAGTGGCGGCGAACCCAACGGCCTGGCCACACCGGGATGACTAGCAACCAGAAGGAGGTGAAGGGGCATGTCCACGACGGAGAGATTGAACGGCCTGTAGTTGCAGCGTTGAACTTCCTGTACACGGCGATGGAGCGATAGCAGCTCAAGGACCAGGACAACATGTAGTTTAAGAATTATAGATTGTCGTCAGCTATAGGATGTTTATGGGACCATGTTTTAGCTATGAGAGAGCAACAACATCACATTATGAGAGAGAGGATGCAGCATCAACAATTCAGTTGAAAGATCAGAGCAGAGCAGAAGTAAATATGTTGTGAGGAGATGAACTAACCAGGATTTAAATGAACTCTCACTAGCAGTAAATTTTGTACTTCGCATGTAGTACTACATGGACTTGCTGTAAAATACATGGACCATGTAGTAATTTTGAAGTTAATTATATGATCATCTCAGGGAGCTCAAGTTGTATTGAAATCTCAAGTTGGACAGAAACTCACTCGATAACTGAAACTCCTAGGGTGAGGGGTGGGATCCAGGGTGCTGCTGGTAATGAACGGCCTGGGGTGGTGGCGTTGAACGACCTGGAGTGGTGGCTGTGAACGGCCAGGGTGCTCCGGCGGCAGAGCCCCACCGGGAGATGGCGATGCAAGCAGGAGGTAGGGAAGCAGTGGTGCCAGTGGTCGGGGTCGTCCAATGCTAATGGCACAACAGTACAGGAAGTTGATTCATCACCCATCCACAATTTTTTTCCTTTTTGGAATCCATTGAACTGAAAAAAGCTATAGTGTGAGCTGAAAGTATGAAAACAACATATCTCTGAAAGAATAAAGAATTAGCTTTAACATATCTATGAAAGAATACACCTCTAAGGAACTAGCTTTGAACATATCTCTGAAAGAATAGAGCGCATGCAAAGTTCAAGGAAAGAATAAGAAAAATGGCACACTAGTACGCAGTAGCACGAGTCCGGTCTTGTACGTGCTAGTATTAGATTTGAATAGTAGCTAGAATTGAAGTTCAGGTAACCATGGCACACACATCATACAATTTCAGTCATGTACGCACACACTGTAATAGTAGCTGCAATTAAAGTTGAAATAACCACGGTGCCCATAACAGAACAAGAATCAGGCTAGCAGCTAGGCAAGCAAGCTTCATCGGCATGAATACACATCAGCGGCAAGCTAGAACACGCTAGTAGGCTGCAGAAGTCTCCTTGTAATTTTTCAAACAGAAGTGCTTCAGTTCTGTTCAGTAGTAATGCATGGAAAAAGAAAAGCAATGGAATAAATTATAACCGAGCCAAATATGTAATTTCAACAAACTAGACCTCGTTGCTTGACTTCAGTAGTAATACACGATCATCAGTTCAATATAAACAAACTGATGTTAACATAGCCAATATGCTGTCCGTCCAACCTCCCTCGGGCTGCAGTTCCAATAGGAAACAAATTAGTAAGATAAAGAGCATTAGAGAGGAAAGAGATAGAATGGCCGCTGGTTTTCTTGTTGAACCGCAGCTGAAGAAACTCCTACAGGCTACTGGTCGTAATGAAGAGAAAATGGAGATGAGGTTGCGTGGCGGTGGCGCTGAATGTGAAGGAGCTTGGGGATCTATCGTGTGATGCGCGGCTGGTCACCGGAGCGAGCGTCGGGCGAGCGAGTAGGGTCGCCGGAGGGGAGCGGGGATCCAAGGACCAGGGGTGCCATGCGTGAAGACGGGCAGATCTCCCGTCATCTTCCTCGTCATCGCTGGGAGGCGGAGAGCCGCGCTAGAAACAGGTGGTGGCGGGAATCACAGGAGATGGCGCGCGGTGCTTGGAGGGATCTGGGTTGGTGGCGGAGGGAGGTGGCGAGAGGCGCGGCAGCGACGGAGGGAGGAGGCCGGAGATGGGAGTCACCGGGGCTAAGGCGCGCCAGGGCTAGGGTCGCCGGGGATGGGGGCGCCGGGGCTGAGGCGTGCCGGGGTTGGGGTCGCCGGGAAGGGCGGCACTGGGCTGGGATGCGCCGGGGTGGGTCGCCGGGGTTGGAGATGGTTGGGGGCGGCCGGAAGGTTAGGAGCACGTCGGGGGCGGCCGGAAGGTTAGGAGCGCGTCGGGGGCCTTATAGGGCCGAGGGGTAACAGAATATTAATCTGTTACGCTTAGGCTTCAAGTGTGTACTTGTTAGTTAAACCAATGGTTAAAATGTGACACTAAATACGACTAGTAAGTAGTACAGTAGCAATATTAGTATATGTCGGTCAAATTATTCATCATGTCCACACATTGAATTGACGTGACAACATGCTGCGCGTGAGGTGATATCAGAACCCCGGGTGCGTGTTCGGGTATTCTGGACTTCAGATTTGGAGTACCACTTATCTGTTGAAATCTTTCATCATCCACTTAAAACAGTCGATTGATCATACATTGAGTACCATATAATTGGAATTAACCCATGCAAGTTGAAGAAGGATTGGCCGGTGCTGCCGGCTAGCGTCAAGTTCGATCCCACGGATCAGGAGTTGATCGAGCACCTTGAGGCCTAAGCAAGCATTTCTTCCAGCGCAATTTCAGGGCGTTTAAAAGGGGCACATGGACGCGTTGCAAGATACAGTCGGAGTGCGGCATGCACACGATGTGGCACAACACCAGCAATACCTTGCCGGTGATGGTCAACGGCCGGCAGACGGGCAGCAAAAAGGTTCTGGTGCTGCACACCAACAAGAACTTCGACCAGCAGAGGACCAATTGGGTGATGCACCAGTACCACCTCGGGGACCTGGAGCAAGAGAAGGAGCGGGAGCTGGTCCTCTGCAAGATTTTCTACCAGACAAACACTAGGGCCAGGACTAAAAAGATTATAAGTTAGTTTGGTATTGGTACTTGTACTACCTTGTCATCCGCAAGTTGGTATTTTTGTTAACGATCTTTTGGTATGAACTTGGCATTTGCTTCCAACCATCATGCCGAGGGTCGACGTGGATATAAAGCTGAATCATTTGTTTCGAAACGAATTTTCAGGCACCAGATTTTTATTTGATGGGTAGCGTAAGCACATGCCATTCCAATTCTCAGTTCTTCAAATTTTTTGAAACAAGTGCATGCTCTTATTATCATGATGAAAAAACAATATCCCTGCTGCATCTCAGTTATTAGTCTGTACTTGCAGAATTCTCTCGTTTATTGAGCACGTATATTGTTTTTTCAGGTCGAGCAAGTTTCAACTGGGCTGTAGACTGCCCAGGCTTGGTTTTGTTTTTAACAGGCCCAGCCCATGATGACAATGGGGCACAAAGATCCAGCAGGTATCTACTGGCCTCTGGCCTACCAGCGTTAGTTATATTTTGTCTTACAATATTCGCATGCACTTTTTTTACTGAATCAAACACACAACCCAGTTCTATTTTCCTCTTGAAACGCATGTCCTACATCCGTTTTCTAATCTCTACCTATAGTTTTACTAGTTCATATACACGTATCGTTATATTGAAAGTACATAAAATTCACTTTTCATATTTACATCCTTATTTTGTTGTTGTTTTCCCTCCCAGCGCTGGTTTTTTACCACTGGTTTTCCCTTAAACCAACTCAATTGTCCCACGTCTTATTTGCTTACAAAAACAAAATGATTTTTTGGCAAATCAATAAGTTCTTAAAAATGTTTATCATTTCGGGATAACAAAAGTTTGGACTCCACCGAAATATGCAAAATAAGGTTGAACTTTTTGACCGTGGTCCTGGGCAGAAATGGGTTGTAATAAATTACTTAAGAATTAGCAAATGGGCTGCAAATTATTAAAAAATAGCAAATGGGCTCTATGTTGTCTGCCACAGATTTGGAGGCTGGCTTGTGGGCCTACTAAGTTCATGCGTACACAAGGTTTATCAAAAAAGAAACTTAGTCAACAATCGACTCTACAGCGTCAGACCGTTAGATGTCAATCTAACAACAATCGTGCTTTTTCAGTCTCTGATCTTACTGCCCCAGCCGCCCAAACCAGCACTGTCGGAACCGCCTGCTCCCGCCTCCCGTGGCCGGCTGTGCTGCCAGGTAAGCCTCACAGCCCCATCATATACTCGCATCCCTGGCCTGTCTATCCCTCTACTCACCCACACCTCCTATTATTTTCCAGCGACGGCAGCCGAACCAGTCAACCCTCGTACTCTCCACCGCGTGGGCAGCCACTGCCATGTCTTCCCCGGCTCCGTGTCGTTCGCTCCGTAGGCCTCACTGTCGTCCACCGCCCTGGTGCTCTCGGTGCGGCGTGGTCAACGTGGTCAATGAACGACATCCATCAAAAGTGGATTGTACATGGAGAGGCTGACAGCTGGGTCCACGGCCGCACACAAGGAAATGCCTCCTTATTACACGCAAAATAATGATTCCTCCACCTGACATCTGGGACCCGCCGGAAGGGTCTTTGTATTTCGCAAAAAAAATGTTCCCTCCGCTGACAGGTCGGACCGACCAACTATATCTTCGCACACAAGGAAGTGCCTCCTTATTGCGCACAAAAAAATGAATACCCCCCTGCCAGCTGGGACCCACCACAGTGGGAGGCTGACTTGTGGGCCTACTAAGTTGACGGTGACGGAGGGCTTTGTCAAGTTAGTCAATATGAATGATTCTAGCTCCAGTGACCGTACGATGTCCATCCAACAGCCTTAGTGCTTCTTCAACCTCTGGTCTTCTTGCTCCAGCCGCCCAAAGCAGCGCCAGTCGTGCCGCCTGCTGTTATTCTCCGGCGATGGCAGATGAACCAGTAAACCCTCGTACAGTCGTACTCCCCTCCGTGTGTGGGAAACAACTGCCGAGTCTTCCCTGCCTGCGTGTTGTTCCCTTCCTAGGCCTCACCGTCGTCCACCGCCCTGGTGCTCTCACGCGGCCTAGTCAACGTGGTCAACGATCGACATGCATCTGAAATGGATTGTACATGGAGAGACTGACAGTTGGGTCCACGGCCGCACGCAAGGAAATGCCTCCTTATTACGTGCAAAATAATGCTTCCTCCACCTGACATCTGGGACCCACGGAATGGGCCTCTGTATTTCGTGAAAAAAATGTTACCGCCGTTGACAGCTTGCACCCACTAGCTATATCTTCGCACGCAAGGAAGTGCCTCCTTATTACGCACAAAAAAATGAATACTCCCCCTGCTAGCTGGGATCCAGTATAGTGGTAGGCAGACTTGTGGGCCTACTAAGTTGACGGGGACGGAGGGCTTTGTCAACTTAGCCAATATGCGCGTTCTAGCTCCACTGACCGTACGATGTCCATCCAACGACCGTAGTGCTTCTTCAACCTCTGGTCTTCTTGCTCCAGCCACCCAAACCAGCGTCGGTCGTGCCTCGTGCTCCTACCTCCCGTGGCCAGCTATGATGCGGCGGAGGCCTCACCACCCCTACTACTTCCATCGCTAGCCAGGCCATCCCTCTACTCACCCACACTCCTGTTATTCTGCGGCGACGGCAGCCTCACACCGCAGCGAACCAGTGAACCCTCATACTCCTCTACGCGTGGGCATCCACTTCCGCGTCTTCCCTGGCTCCGCGTCGTCCCCTTTCTAGGCCTCGCCATCGTCCACTGCCCTGGTGCTCTCGGCACGGCATGGTCAACATGGTCAAGGAACGGCTTCCATCGGACGTGGACTATACGTGTAGAGGCTGACAGCTGGGTCCACGGCCGCAGCAAGGAAGTGCCTCCTTATTACATGCAAAATAAATATTCCTCTACCTGACAGTGGGGACCCATCGGACGGGCCACCGTATTTCGCAAAAAAACATTCCCCCCTGACTACTGGGACCCACCAGCTGCATCTTCGTACGCAAGGAAGTGCGTCTGGGCAAAAAAATAGATTCACCCCCTGACTGCTGGGACCCACCAGTTACATCTACGCACGCAAGGAAGTGCCTGACAGTCGGGACACACCTGGTCGAAGCGTACGTAGCATTGTCATTCTGGTCACGAATGTGTACGTACATACTGGTTGATGTAGAGGCGCGCACGTAGCATGTACACGTACGTACAGCGGCCAGGGTGCAAGAAAGTAAATACAGCCACGTATGTACATACGGGCGGGGTCTCGAACGCCTACTCACGCGTACGAATGGCTAGGGCTCGTGTACATGGCTGGGTCAGAACAGAGAAATAGCGTCGTCATCGTGTTCATGGGGAGCCAATCGGCTGGGTCAGAACGGAATGCGTCGTCATGTTCATTGGGAGGGCTTGGATGGAACAGCCGATGAAAACGAGTCCTGGCGTACCACAGAACGGAGGAAACGGCCTTGTGTTTGACCGGCCACGTTCGAAACGGGATCATGTTCATCGGGAGGGTCTGGCCTATCGCAAAACAGAGGAAACGGACCTCTTATGGTCAAAATGGGGGTCCTGTTGATTGGGAGGGGTGTGGCGTACCGCAAAACAGAGGAAACGAACTTGTGTTGGAGCGCTACGGTCGAAACGGGGGTCCTGTTCATCGGGAGGGGTGTGGCGTACCGCAAAACGGGACTCCACGGGATATTGTTCATCTCCACCCTCAAACCCCTCCAGCCTCCACAGGCTACTACTGTTCATCAACCGTCGACCTCCTCCAGCCTCCACCTGCGACTGTTCATCCACGGGCTCCTGTTCATCCAGCCTCCACCGCGCGCTACTCCACTGGCTACTATTCAACCAGCCCTCTCCACGGGCTCCTGTTCAACCACCCCTCCACGGGCTACTATTCATCCAACCCTCCACCATCTACTTTTTATCCTGCCCTCCACGGGGTGGTCCTGTTCATCCTGCCCTCCATAGGGTCCTGTTCATCCAGCCCCAACCGGCTCGATCGATCGGGGTCCTGTTCATCTAGAGGCAACACCACGGGGTCCTGTTCATCCAACCCCACCGGAACTGTTCATCCAACCCCCCCCCCCAACACTCACTGTTCATCCAGAGGCAACATCGATCGGCTTCAGTTAGCAGCAGTAGCAAAGGAATCGCTCGATCGGGTTTAGTTAACAGCCATCGATCGATTGCTCGGGTTCAGTAACGCGTAGCCTGCAGTGCAATCACTCGGGTTCAGTTAGAGCCCAATGCCTCGCTCGGGTTCAGTTAGAGCCCAATGCCTCGCACCCAAGCGCATGCGTGTACGAGAGAAACGCGCATCGCTCGGCCCCGACCACCCACCGTAACCAGGAACACCCCGATATTTTCCTCGCCCTCGCTTCTACCATGGTTTTTTCCGTCATGGACGGCCCAAAGAATGTCATGCAGCTGCGTCTCTGACCCGCCCAGGACGTGATGTAGGGTAGAACCCTAACGGCCCGATCTTTCACGAAAGGAGCGGATCCCACGAGGAACATGGGGGTGAAAGGAGAGAAAACACAAGGGGAAACACTCAAGAACAAGTCCAATCACACATCCACTAGACAATCAAACACACAAGATCCACAAGGTACATGAACAACACAAGGAAAGATACAAGGTAAAGTTCATCTCCATGAGGAGGCCTTGAATCCACGAGGGGATCTTCCCATGAGGGGTCTTGAATCCAAGGTGGATATTCTCCGTAGAGGCCGCGGTCTCTCTCGTGGAGTAGATCCGATATGGATGAGCAAAGCTCTATCTCTAATGAGCTACTACTTTGCTACCCTAGAATGGAGGAGGGGGATGAGTATATATAGTAGTAGCCACAAAGGGGTAAGTGAGGGGTGAACGGGTACATGGGCCTTGGCCCGAGTCTCTGCGCGCAGGCAGGGCCAGAAGTTCCGGGGACGGCCAGAAGGTCTGGGCGCCTGAGGTTCCGGGCGAAGGTCCGGGCAGGGTCTGGGCTATCCAGAGAGTTGGCACACTCTCGGACGGCTTCAGTGCAGCAGGGCCGGAAGCTCCAGGGTGGCCGGAGGTTTCGGTGGCCGGAAGTTCCGGGCTTTCCAGAAGCTTGTCCAGGCTTCTTCTTCCTTCTCTTCCACGCTTCCCTCGCGGATGTTGTAGGTGATCCTTGGCGCTTGCACTCCTCCTCGTCATCCGTGAAGCTCCGACAATACCTATGCATGCACATGAGTGGAGTGTCAAGTAGTATACCATCCTCAAAGGGGTCAAGCGAGCACGCGTAAAGGATATATTCACCTTTGTGTATGTGAAGTAGATGTCGCATGTGTCACTTGCCGAATGAACTCTTGACATGGTGATGTCCATAGGATGCTCTGCATCATCCCCTCCCCCTTGGGAAAGATCCGACCTCAGATCGAAATCCAAATCACCATGGGAAAGAGATGGCGTCACCGTGTAGTAGTGGTCGATCACCAAGTTCTTGTCATCTTGAAGCTTGAAATGGGCACTCTCCAATGTCGCACCGTCTCATGATTCCTTCAAAAGGAGCAAGGAGAAGAAACACTTGGAAAAACAAATGCGGTTAGCGTTAGTGCAAAACCAAGCATTCAAGAGGTGATTCACCCAACAAGTGTTGTCATCAAGCATAGCATATGGTGTGACAAAGGATTGTGACATGGCATGTAAGCACATAAATTGAGCACAAAGAAGGACATCATGGAAACAAGCATGTAAATGTGAGGTAGTGATGCAAATATGTGTAACAAGAGAAGAAGCATCAACCTCACGGTCATAGTGATCATGCATAAAGCGCTCGACAAATGGTCGATGGTAGGCATGGGAATCATTCACAACACCAAGTAAAATGAAGTGTCTAAACACATGGGTCAAGTGCAAGACAATCCAAGCATAACGTGCATAGGGTGTAGTGAAGATAGTATGGCACTCAACACAATAGAAAGAGCAATTGTTCATCATGTGTGAGGCAATCAAGACAAGCATGTAGCAATCAATGGGACATGGCATATGTGAAGTGATGACATTGTTGCAACCAAACATGTGAGAGGAACAAGTAATCCAAGAATTGGATGCAACACACAAGGCATATATATCATGATGCATGGAATGGTGAAAATGACAAGTCGAAGCAAGATCTCTAACATGTGTGCAATCTAGTGGTCCAGGATGAACAATAAGTCTCATGGGGCAAGCAACACAAGTAGTATGATCCATAATATCCATGATCATGGTTTGGGGGTTCTCAAAAGAGAAGGATATCACCTTGGAAGCATGTCCTTGTGCATTCTTCACAATGCCAAAGCACAAGCAAGTGCAATGTATAATCGTCGTGGTAGAAGTTGGTTCGCTCTCAAGAGCTCGAATTGTTACCTCACGTGAAGTGCAAGTCGACACGAAGTCCAAGTATCCTGCACATGCACACAACAAAACAAAGAACGTATGCGCATGGTAGATAAACACATCATCCATCATGATGGTTCTCTTCTCTTGCACATAACCATTAGAAGCACAAGTGCATGAATAATAAGATGCAACAATGGCTATATTCATGACACTAGGTATATGGTGCAAAGAAGGAAGACAAGCATGCTTCACAAGAACTATGTCAAAATCTCCACCAAGCTTGCAAATACACATACAAGTATGAGAATCAATCATCATGTGTAATGCAAAGTGTGGGTCACAAATTCATGGCAAAGGCATAGTAATGAGCATATCGTGTAAAGTGAACATGGCAAGATGGGCATATAATATTTAATCGACAATAACCCATAGCCAAGTGAGGGTCATGTAGAAGAAATGCGCAAAGACTTCGCGTGAAGAGAGCGGTGGGAAAGGCAATCCATGGGATCCCGAGTCATCATTGCTCTCTAGAGCTCGTTTTGTCAACTCGTGGGATTGCGAGGTTGACACGTATTCATGGGTACCTACACAAAAGAGACACAAACCAAAGAAGTTGTGCACGTGGTAAATGTACACATCATCCATCATGATGTGTATGTTCATGCGTGAGTTAGCACAAGATAAGCATTGCTCAAAGAAATTTGATGCATGGTATAAGAACATGTCATCCATCATGAAAGAATAGTTATTGTGTATAACATGATGGGGACACAAATTGAGCATAGTAGTATATGGCACAACAATATCATTATGATTCATGGGGAGCATATGGTGCACACAAGTATTGGGATCATGCAATGGATGGGATGAATCAAAGTCTCCTAAAATGTATGAGGAAACTATGGGGGTCTCCTCATGAGCAATATTGGAAACATCATATGGAGAAAATGGACAACATCCAAAACAATGCATATCCGAAGCTAGGTGGTTATGGCATGGCATATGAGATATATGATGCAAAGGGAGCATATCAATATCATCACAAGAGAAACAAATGCCAATAACCATGGGCTTGTCATCTATTCCATAAGTGCAAATTGGGTTAATTTTAATGGCATATGCATAGTCACTATGAAGAGATTGCAAATATGACATATGATTGATCTCATGCATAGCATATGACAAGTCAAGCGGATTAGCAAACATGATGTGACCAAGAGAATTATCACAAGTGATCCTATGCAACATGGCATCACAACTAATAGACTCCACATGGAAATCGTCAAACTCATCATAAATGGGTAAATCATCGCATGGGGAAATCATACTAGCATGAATCATGGCAATAGGGGGATCAACATCATGCAAGTAATCAATGTCATGATAGTCCACTAGTGGGACAAGAGCATCACCTTCACCTATGTTACCTTTGTCATTCCACTCAAGTGGTGTAGGTGAGGTGGTAAAGACCAAATGGTGGTCATCATCATCAACTTGATGGAACCGTGTGGGGGGTGCATCATATTCCACCATGGCTATCATCTTGTCCAAAGGTAGGACATAGTCATCGCGAATCGGCGCGTCATCATATATGGGACCTAGCACCAAATGAGAAGACACAATAGAGGTAGAGGTCAGGTCGTTAAAAATCGAAGAGGCCTCACATGACCTATCAACTATCACTCTCTCTCTATGTGGTGGTTCACTCACTCCCTCAAAATAGGTGCGCTCAAACTCACATATGGTGGAGTCACTCATCTCACTCGAGAGGTGGGGGTTGTGGCTCTCCTCACATGGGAATTGTGGAAACACATCATATATGGGGCTAGTGGTGAAGTCACTCTCACTCTCAATATGGTGGCAAAAGTCACTCAAGTCATCATACGTCACCGTGGTCGAAGGGAGAATCCCATGCTCAACCATCTCATCACCGTCGCCGTGGATGAAAGCCAAAGATGGCACATCATCATTCTCTCCTCCTAAGATGGAAGCATCATCCTTGCTCATCACCATGTCGCTCACCTCCAAAGCTTGGTCCTTGATGGTGTCCGTAGTCGTAGTCGTCGCTGCACCATCTTGAACAAGAGTCGAAGTAGACTTGGCATCATCAATGCCATGAAGAGGGATGGCGGTGAAGTCGAACTTGGGAGCATCGTCTTGGAGCTCGTCGGGCTTGGACATCATGGTGGTACTAGCCTCATGCTCGTTCTCATGGAGCTTGGTCGTCGCGAGTGAGCTTGGGGTGGAGAAGCTTTGGCCTTCATGAGTTGTTGTTCCGCCTTGAGAGCACCAATGTAGTTGTCGTCGAGGGACTTGTAGTTCTCGAGGAAGATCGTCTTGGAGATGTCGTTGTGCAATCCCATCATGAAGTGGAACTTCATCGAAATGGGGTCGTCCATGCCGGCTCGTCGCAAGGCAATCTTCATCTGCTTAAAGTACGCGTCGATGGACTTGGATCCTTGGGTGGTGTTCTCGAATTGGCGTAGAAGTTGTTCCGTGTAGGTTGGAGGCACAAACTCTCGCCGCAAAGCTCTCTTTGTCTTGGGCCAACTCATGTCGTAGGTCTCTGAAGGTGCGTGAAGCCACCATGTGGACGCGTAGTCATGGAAGTTCCTTGTGGCGCACTTCACTTGATCTTCGGGAGGAACTTGATGTAGCTTGAGGTAGTCGTCCATTAGGCGCTCCCACTCTAGATACTCCTTGGGTTCTTGAGTCCCATAGAAAGGAATCTTGTGGTCAGTGTCGAGGTCGTAGTAGCTCGTGGAAGTTGCGGACTTGAGCTTGGGGAGCTTCTCTTGATCGTAGTCTTGAGGTGCTTGTTGGTGAAGATGCCGTATATCCAAAGGCGAAAATGCCTTGAAGTCTCTTGGCGAAGATGCCAAGGTAGATGGTGAAGTCGTTGAGCGGTTGTTGGTGTTGAGCTCTTGACCTTCACGTTCGTGGTGGTGATGGTGTCGATGCCGATGTGATCTTGTCGGAGATGGTAGCTCGGAAGCATGTGCTCTTGAGCGTCTTCTCGAAGATGAGGAAGGTCGCTTGTAGGACTTGATGAGGGCTTTGTTCTCCTCCATTTGAGCTTGCATCTTGGCATCGTTGGAGTTTTTCATGGCATCAAACTCGTCGTTGTTGTTGTAGACCAAAGGTGAAATGCCATGCCTATCCATCACAAGACTCGAGTAGAGGTGATGTAACATCCCAAATTTTCAATTTGGAATGTTATACATTAGATCATCATTGCATATCATATTTTATTACTTTTGAGCGTGATCCAGAAATTCTACGCAACTCAAGGACCCACGGAGAGAGTTGGGGATTTCGTTATTTTCATATTTGAGTTTTCTCGAATTTTGAAAATAGGATCCTTTGATTTTATTTATTTTATCTTCAATTATTTCAAATTATAAAAAATAAGTGAGAGGGAATAAAATGACTTTCCCAAAATAAAGAAATATTGACGATTTAATAAAAAATCAAATAAGATTTTATTTTGGAGTTTTTCATTGTTTTATTTGAATTTAGGAAAAATTGCACGTTTTCAAAAACTGCATTTTAGGGCCAAGAAAATGTTCATCATGTTCTAAGTATTTTATTTAGACGGTGAAATTTTGTTTTGGCATTTTTAGATATTTATTTATTTTTGTAGGATTTTTTCTTAGTTCGGCGGAATTATTTAAAAAAAAACCTTCCGCGCGCCCGACTGGGCCGAAGCCCAGCCGAGCCAGGCCGGCCCGCCAGGCGCCACCGCCTCCTCGTCCCGTGCCGCCACCGGCCTCGGGAGAGTTTTAGCCGGAGCTGCCGCCGCCGCCCGACCCCCTCCCCAAGTCGGAGCCGCCGCTACCTCTCCCCCCTCCTTTAAATACCACCTCGGGGGCCCCCCCTGGAGCCCCGAGTCGCCGCCGCCACAGCCCCGCCGTCTTGCGCCGCCCCGCCGCAAGCCGCAACCACCGCTGCAAGCTGCCGCACCTGCCGCCGCCACCGCCACGAGCCGCCGCCACCGCCACGAGCCGCCGCCCCGCCACCCCAAGCTGCCCGGAGCCCCGCCGGACCTCGCCGGAGCCTGAGTCGAGGTAGCCGCCCGCCGCCCCGGTTTTTCTAATAGAAACAGATCCGTGTTTTTAGAAAAACCCTAGTTTCGTTTTTTTATAGATTGGTTTTTTCGGTTTATTTATCCAGCGAGCGTTCGCCGGTTCATTTGTTTTACGGATGAATTCGCTGTTTAGTTTCAGTTGACGAACGTTCGTTCATTAATCTGTTCGTCAGTTTTCTTTTTCTCGGATTTTCCGCGATTATTTTTGATTGCGATTTCTGATCCGTTTTTCGTTTTAGTTTAACTTTTCGCTCGTTTATCGGAATCATGCGATTCAAGCGCCTGGAGTTTCGTCATGAAACCCTCTTTCGTTTAACCAACTCAAACAAGTTTTTGCATCTGTAAAGTTTGACTTAGATCCAGATTAGTAAACGAAGCTTGTTTCTTTTACCGTTTGACTTTTGTTGCTTCGTTCGATTTGATTCTTTTTGCAAACCGGAGTTCTTAAGTTGAACTTTCTGGTTAGTTCTCTTATTTGAGTTTTACCCGTGCATTAGATGAGTACTTATTGTGTGCTTGTTTGTTTGCGATAGAGTACCCGGAGTGCGTCGCTTGCTAATTTGAATCTCAAGGTTTGACGGATCATCAGCAAGTCAAGTAACACTTTGATCATACCTCTTACTACCCAGTTTTATTGCATTAGACCAATCCTCAAAACATTGCATGTTTAGGATCTAATTAATTTGTGGGTTGGGAAGTAGATGAGGTAGCACCTATTACCTGTTTTATTATCAAACCCTTGGGAGTTACTTCTACGTTTGCTTATTCCCTGCTATGCTAGTAGACGTGGATTGGGTGAGTGTATCCATGACAGATGTGAGATTGTTAAAAATTAATGGTTTATTTAAGGTGGCAACTTTAATACACATCTGGGTGGATTGAGGCACCTGGGTATTCCAGCGATTGCCTATTTTTCTTTATGGACCGCCACCCAGGCTCAAAGGGATCATGAGATTATTCATGCTAGAAACTTCCGTGTGTAACCACAAGCTACTATGGGCTCTAGCATAGTTGATTAAGTCGTGTGAACTCTTACAATGGTAGACTAGTAGATGTAGGGGAAAGTAGGTGTAAGGGTCTACCCGGTCGTAAGGTGCTACCGCTTCTGAAAGACTATGTCTCGGTCATCCGTTTCTCAAACACCATGTAGTGCAAGAATCCCAACGGAGGAGATCGAGTATTGTGGGGAAAAGTGCGCAAACTTCTATAGAGTGTATAAACTAATCATGGTTAGCTGTGTCCTCGGCTATGGACAACTTGAGTAGCTAGTACTTGGATTATCATGTGAATCTCATCATTGTGACTTTAATTAATTCTGTTGGGTTTTAAGGATGATGTTCAATTGGGATTGAGAGGGTGTCTACACTCTCAATGTTTAACAACCACCATGATAGTTAAATAAAATTTATTCCTTTGCAGTAGGGAAAAACTGGCTTTACGCAAAACTGTAACCATAGAGCTTTCCAGCAGCCATATATGCATACAGTATAGCCTATTATGTTCATTATTCTCTATGTGTTACCCTGCCAGCATATTCCATGTGTTGACCCGTTTTCGGGCTGCAACATTGATGTTGCAGACTTTTCAGACGACGAGTAAGGTGCCTTTAGGTTGTGGTTCTATACTGAGTGATGCCGTTGGAGTTGATGGACTCACTTATCTTCCAAGCCTTCTGATGTTATCGTTATTAGATGGCCTTAAGCCATATTTATTGTAATAAGTTCTCTTCTGAGACATTCGATGTATTAAGTGTGTGATTGCTACTCTATTATAAATCCTTCAAGTACTGTGCGTGTCAGCATTACTGATCCAGGGATGACACTAAAGCACAGAGATCAGACTGTTTGAGGTCTGGTCGCTACAAGATGGTATCACGCTGACTGTAGGACATGACCACTAAGCTAAATCCCTAGATCAATACTCACTCTTCTCATCTCCGAGTCCTCATCTTTTCTACTCTTTTAGGATGGTTGATGCAAGGAACAACTTCACGCAACCAGATGAAGATACACCCTTTGGACGTCACTTGAAGGAAGTCACTAGATACCTGAACATCGGAGTACCAAGCTTCACCAGGACCTACAAAACCATTTTACCTGAAGAGGAACGCTGGATGATTCAAGATGAAGTTCCAGGAAGGACGTTCATGCCAGTCACCGAGCCCATAGAGTTTTCATTCGATGCGCCAACCTGGAGTCTAGGAAAGAGCATGGCAGCCCACATCGCCATGGGATGCATTGGAGAAGTTTACCACAAGGATCTCAAGGATACTATCTACTAGATTTGTGGGCGCTGAGATGAGCAATGGGAGATGACCAGCACCAGGAAGGATAGATCAATCGCAGCTTTCATCCAGGAGTTAAACCATCACATTCGACGCCAGGAGAACCAGATGTGCGCAAGCATGATCGACCTGAAAAAGGCCATGACCAAGATCACGGAGCTGGAAGAAGAACTCAAGTCTACACGCGATGGATATGAGGAGGAAATAGCAACACTTGTGGAGAAGAATGATGATCTGAAGAAGAAGCTAAAAGTGTTCATGGGATTTCCCGCAACTGGAGGAGAAGATGATTGCACTTGTCCAGAGAACTACATCATCATTGACGACACCAACTCGGACCCAGACAATAGCGATGATGACTATGTTGATGAAGCTGGAGCAGATATTATGGAGTCTTCATCGGAGCAGTTTTTCTAGTCGACCACCATATCAGTAGTAGTATTCTCCCATGTATCTAGTATAGCCCGAGCACTTTTGTAACGATAGATAGACCGTTGTATGCCCTTGTTTGATTGAATGAAGTGATTTTGTTTGCATTTGCCTCATGTGCATATGGGTAGTGTCTTCTCTCTAGACCTTATTCTATCTTATATTCTCATCTTTTCTAAACCCATCAGATGCCTCCGAGACGTGACAATGGATTTGCATTCCCACCGGAGCTCACTCAGTTGATCCAGCAGCAGAATATGTTGATGCAGTTGCTAGTCCAGAATCAGAATCAGGGGAACAACACCAACAAAAATCCACCACCACCGCCACCACCTGTTGATCACTTAACCCGTTTTCTTAGGCTGAATCCGCCGGTGTTCTCTAGTAGCACCGAGCCTATATTAGCAGATGATTGGCTCCGCAAGATTGGAAGGGAGTTAACCACTACAGGATGTACTGATGATGAGAAGGTGCGCTTTGCCGCACATCAGTTGGATGGACCAGCAGCATCATGGTGGGAGGATTACAATGTCACCTACCCTATAGCCACAATCACATGGGATCAATTTCAGCAGGCTTTCCGTACTACCCATGTTTCAGCAGGAGCTATGGCCATGAAGAAGCATGAGTTTCGCAACTTGCGCCAAGGAGGACGGACCGTTGGCCAATATGTGGATGACTTTAGTAAGCTAGCACGTTATGCCCCAGATGACGTTGCTACGGATGCAGCTAAGCAGGAAAAGTTTCTGGAAGGTTTGAATGATGAGTTGAGCATGCGGTTGATGGTAGCAACTTTCAACAACTACCAGGAGTTGGTAGATCATGCTCTTATGATTGAAGGGAAGCAACAACAGATTGAGAATCGCAAGAGGAAGTATGGACAAGGGAAGTACAACTCTGGAGCTCAGCAGAAGCCACGTTTTACCCCGAAATCGGGAGGACATTTCCAGCATACCCATGGAGGAGGTAGCTCGCACAATCATAATGGCCCCAAGAATGGTAATGGGAATGGAGGAAGCAATGGCCAGAACCGTACCAACCCATCAACCCCGGCCAAGAGAGACCTGAGCCAAGTCACTTGTTATAAGTGTCAGAAGACCGGACATTATGCTAATGAATGTCCTGAAGCCTAGAATGGAAATGGCAATGGAAGCTCTGGGAAGAAGCCGAACACTTTCAATAGGGGACATGTGAATCACGTTAACATGGAGGAGGTTGAAGCCCAGCCAGATGCAGTAATAGATAAGTTTTCGGTTAAGTCATTTACTGCAATCATTCTTTTCGACACTGGTGCATCGCATTCATACATATCACGGGGATTGTGGATAAGTATAAACTGCCCACCAAAGTTCTTAGAACACCTATGTTAGTAAGCTCACCGGGAGCGGAGTATATGGCCAGTCAAGGATGCTTTCAAGTGCCATTGAGTATAGGTAGGCATGTTTTCCCTCGGATTTAATCATTTTGGAATCACAAGGTTTGGATGTAATTCTGGGTATGGATTGGCTATCGATGTATGGAGGAAACATCGATTGCGCCAGTAAGTCGATTTTTCTTACCACCCCAGAAGGAGGAAGGATCAAGTATGTATCACGGCATGTGCCGAATAGGACTCAAGTAAATTCCCTAATAGGAGTTGTACAGGAGGAAGTACCGGTGGTAAAGGATTTTCTGGATGTGTTTCCAGAAGAGTTGCCAGGCATGCCACCGGATAGGGACATTGAGTTTTTGATTGAGCTTTTGCCAGGCACAGGACCAATATCAAAGAGACCGTATAGAATGCCTGCAAAGGATTTGGAGGAGATTAAGAAGCAGATTAAGGAGTTACTGGATAAAGGTTATATTTGCCCAAGTTCTTCACCTTGGGGATCGCCAGTACTTCTAGTGCAGAAGAAGGATGGATCGTTAAGGATGGTTGTTGATTATCGAGGATTGAACGAAGTAACAATCAAGAACAAGTACCCACTGCCAATGATCAATGATCTGTTTGACCGATTGCAAGGAGCTAAGGTATTTTCCAAGATCGATCTACGATCAGGATACCATCAGTTGAAGATTCGAGAGCAGGATATACCTAAGACGGCTTTTACCACCAGGTATGGGCTGTATGAGTATACCGTTATGTCCTTTGGTCTGACTAACGCACCTGCATATTTCATGAACATGATGAACAAAGTGTTTATGGAGTTTTTGGATAAGTTCATCGTGGTGTTCATTAATGATATTTTAGTCTACTCAAAGAACGAAGAGGAGCATAAGGAGCATTTGAGTTTGGTACTTGAGAAGCTCAGAGAACATCAGTTATATGCCAAGTTCAGCAAATGTGAGTTTTGGTTGAAGGAAGTTGGATTCCTCGGACATGTTATATTCGGAGAAGGAATAGCAGTAGATCCCACCAAGGTTGTCACTGTGACAAATTGGGAAGCGCCAACAACAGTTGGAGAGATCCGGAGTTTTCTTGGACTTGTAGGATACTACCGGAGATTCATAGAGAATTTCTCAAAAAATTGCAAAACCTATGACGGAGTTGTTGAAGAAGGATACCAAGTTCATATGGACTGAGGAATGTGAGGCCAGTTTCCAGGAGTTGAAGAAATGTTTGGTTACCTCGCCAGTGCTGATTCTGCCAGATCAGCGCAAGGATTACGAGGTGTATTGTGATGCTTCACGTCGAGGACTTGGAGCCATGCTTATGCGGGAGGGAAGAGTTGTTTCGTATGCTTCACGATAGCTTAAGCCCCATGAGTTGAATTATGCTACACATGATTTGGAGTTAGCAGCCGTAGTGCATGCATTGAAGACTTGGATACACTTTCTCACTGGAAACCATTGTGAGGTGTACACGGACCACAAGAGTTTGAAGTACATTTTCACGCAGAAGGAGCTGAATCTCAGGCAAAGGAGATGGTTGGAGCTCATCAAGGATTATGATATGAGATTACATTATCACCCCAGAAAGGCTAACGTAGTAGCCAATGCGTTGAGCCGTAAGAGCCATGTCAACACACTAATGACGGGAGATTTACCGAAGGAGTTAGTCGAGAATCTTCGTGAGCTATGTTTGGAGATAGTTCCGAGAGGCTATGTAGCAGCATTGGAGATTCAGTCTACTTTGATGGATAAGATCATAGAAGCTCAGAAGACCGACAAGGATATTGCCTCCATAAAGGAGAAGTTGAGCAAAGGAGCAGCTAAAGGATTTCGTGAGGATGAGCATGATACCTTATGGTTTGAGGACCGTGTTTATGTGCCTAATGATCCGGAGATCAGAAAGTTGATTCTACAAGAGGCCCATGATTCACCATACTTGATTCACCCAGGAAATACCAAGATGTATTTGGATTTGAAGGATACTTTCTAGTGGACAGGAATGAAGAAGGATATTGCAGAGTATGTAGCAGTTTGTGATGTATGTCAGAGAGTAAAGGCAGTGCATCAGAAGCCAGCAGGATTGCTACAACCATTGCCGATACCCGAATGGAAGTGGGATAAGCTAGGCATGGATTTCATCACAGGATTACCCAAGACCCGTTCAGGCTATGACTCTATATGGGTTGTAGTCGATCGCTTGACGAAGGTAGCTCATTTTATCCCAGTAAAGACCACCTACACCAGTGCTAAGTTGGCAAAGATATACATGACCAGAATCGTATGTTTGCATGGAGTTCCAAGGAGCATTATATCAGATAGAGGAACCCAGTTTACCTCAAAGTTCTAGAATCAATTGCACGAAACTTTGGGTACGAGGCTAGAGTTCATTACAGCTTTTCACCCGCAGACAGATGGACAGACTAAGAGAGTCAATCAGATTTGGAGGATATGCTGAGAGCTTGTGTGCTAGATTATGGATCTAGTTGGGACGACAATTTGCCATATGCAGAGTTCTCTTACAACAACAGTTATCAATCCAGTTTGAATATGGCCCCTTTCGAAGCCTTGTACGGAAGGAGGTGCAGGACCCCATTGTCGTGGGATGAAGTTGGAGACCGCCAGTTGTTTGGACCAGATTTGATTAAGGAGTCTGAACAGAAGGTGAAATTGATTCGCGGTAGACTCAAGGTAGCCCAGTCCAGGCAGAAGAGTTACGCAGATTCTAAATGCAAGGAGACAGTTTACGAAGTCGGAGACCGAGTTTATCTTCGAGTATCTCCACTTCAGGGAGTTAAGTGCTATGGAGTTAAAGGAAAGTTAGCGCCACGTTTTGTGGGACCATACAAAGTTTTGGAACGTATGGGAGAAGTTGCCTACAAGTTGGAGTTGCCGAAGGATTGTCAGGAGTTCACGATGTGTTCCACGTCTCCCAGTTGAAGAAGTGCCACACAGAGATGGCTGTTATACCACTAAGAGATACAGTGCCACTGGAAGCCATTGAGTTGGATAGTGATTTGACCTATGAGGAGAAACCAGTCAAGATTCTCGAGTATGCCAGCCGAGTCACCCGCAGCAAGGTTATCAAGTTTTGCAAAGTTCAGTGGAGCCACCACACCGAGGATGAAGCCACCTGGGAGCGAGGGGAAGATTTGTTGAAGGACCACCCTCACCTATTTTCTAGCCAACCCGAATCTCGAGGGCGAGATTCATCTTAAGGGAGGTAGGTTTGTAACATGCCAAATTTTCAATTTGGAATGTTATACATTAGATCATCATTGCATATCATATTTTATTGCTTTTGAGCCTGATCCAGAAATTCTACGCAACTCAAGGACCCACGGAGAGAGTTGGGGATTTCGTTATTTTCATATTTGAGTTTTCTCAAATTTTGAAAATAGGATCATTCGATTTTATTTATTTTATCTTCAATTATTTCAAATTATAAAAAACATGTGAGAGGGAATAAAATGACTTTCCCAAAATAAAGAAATATTCAGGATTTAATAAAAAATCAAATAAGATTTTATTTTGGAGTTTTTCGTTGTTTTATTTGAATTTAGGAAAAATTGCACGTTTTCAAAAACTGCATTTTAGGGCCAAGAAAATGTTCATCATGTTCTAAATATTTTATTTAGACGGTGAAAATTTGTTTTGGCATTTTTAGATTTTTATTTATTTTTCTAGGATTTTTTCTTAGTTAGGCGGAATTATTTAAAAAAACCTTCTGCGCGCCCGACTGGGCCGAAGCCCAGCCGAGCCAGGTCGGCCCGCCAGGCGCCACTGCCTCCTCGTCCCTCCTTTAAATACCACCCCGGGGCCCCCCTGGAGCCTCGAGTCACCGCCACCGCAGCCCCGCCGACTTGCGCCGCCCCGCCGCAAGCTGCCGCCGCCCCGCCGCCGCCGCCTAGAGCCACCGCCGCCAGGAGCCGCTGCCCTGCCACCCCATGCCGCCTGGAGCCCCGCTGGACCCTGCCAGACCTCACCGGAGCCCGAGCCAAGGTAACCGCCCGCCGCCCTGGTTTTTGTGAAAGAAACCGATCCGGTTTTTTAGAAAAAACCAAGTTTCGTTTTTTTAATAGATCGGTTTTTCCGGTTTATTTATCCAGCGAGCGTTCGCCCGTTCATTCGTTTTAATGGACGAATTCGCCATTTAGTTTCAGTTAACGAACGTTTGTTCATTAATCTGTTCGTCAGTTTTCTTTTTCTCGGATTTTCTGTGATTATTTCTGATCGTGATTTCTGATCCGTTTTTCGTTTTAGTTTAACTTTTCGCTCGTTTATCGGAATCAGGCGATTCGAGCGCCTGGAGTTTCGTCTTGAAACCCTCTTTCCGTTTAACCAACTCAAACAAGTTTTTGCATCTGTAAAATTTGACTTAGATCTAGATTAGTAAACGAAGCTTGTTTCTTTCGCCGTTTGACTTTTGTTGCTTCGTTCGATTTGATTCTTTTTGCAAACTGGAGTTCTTAAGTTGAACTTTCTGGTTAGTTCTCTTATTTGAGTTTTACCCATGGATTATATGAGTACTTATTGTGTGCTTGTTTGTTTGCGATAGAGTACCCGGAGTGCGCCGCTTGCTACTTTGAATCTCTAGGTTTCACGGATCATCAGCAAGGCAAGTAACACTTTGATCATACCTCTTACTACCCAGTTTTATTGCATTAGATCAATCCACAAAACATTGCATGTTTAGGATCTAATTAATTTGTGGGTTGGGAAGTAGATGAGGTAGCACCTATTACCTGTTTTATTATCAAACCCTTGGGAGTTACTTCTACGTTTGCTTATGCCCTGCTGTGCTAGTAGACGTGGATTGGGTGAGTGTATCCATGACAGATGTGATATTGTTAAAAATTAATGGTTTATTTAAGGTGGCAACTTTAATACACATCTGGGTGGACTGAGGCACCTGGGTATTCCAGCGATTGCCTGTTTTTCTTTATGGGCCGCCACCCAGGCTCAAAGGCATCATGAGATTATCCATGCTAGAAACTTCTGTGTGCAGCCACAAGCTAATATGGGATCTAGCATAGTTGATTAAGTCGTGCGAACTCTTACACTGGTAGACTAGCAGATGTAGGGGAAAGTAGGTGTAACGGTCTACCCGATCGTAAGGTGCTAGCGCTTCTGAAAGACTATGTCTCAGTCATCTGTTTCTCAAACACCATGTAGTGCGAGAATCCCAACGGAGGAGATCGAGTCTTGTGGGGAAAAGTGCGCAAACCTTTGCAGAGTGTATAAACTAATCATGGTTAGCCGTGTCCTCGGTTATGGACAACTTGAGTATCTAGTACTTGGATTATCATGTGAATCTCATCATTGTGACTTTAAATAATTTTGTTGGGTTTTAAGGATGATGTTTAATTGGGATTGAGAGGGTGTGTACACTCTCAATGTTTAACAACCACCAGGATAGTTAAATAAAATTTATTCCTTTGTAGTAGGGAAAAATTGGCTTTACGCAAAACTATAACCGTAGAGCTTTCCTCCAGCCATATATGCATATAGTATAGCCTATTATGTTCATTATTCTCTATGTGTTACCCTGCCAGCATATTCCATGTGCTGGCCCGTTTTCGGGCTGCAACGTTCATGCTGCAGACTTTTCAGACGACGAGTAAGGTGCCTTTAGGTCATGGTTCTATACTTAGTGATGCCGTTGGAGTTGATGGACTCACTTATCTTCCAAGCCTTTCACTGTTATTGTTATTAGATGGCCTTAAGCCATATTTATTGTAATAAGTTCTCTTCTGAGACATTCGATGTATTAAGTGTGTGATTGCTACTCTGTTATAAATCCTTCAAGTACTGTGTGTGTCAGCATTACTGATCCAGGGATGACACTAAAGCACCGAGATCAGACTGTTTGAGGTCTGGTCGCTATAGGTGAGTAGGAAATGAGATAAACAATACCAAGTTACCTTTTCCCAAAGTTGAGGATGTATCCCGTTTCACTCAATGTGAGATTAAAGAATAGTGGAATTGGTACCGAACTTGTTCACTCACACCTATCAAGTAAAGCTTATGGAGTAGCTCGGTGAGGATAGTGGCACAAAAATTTAATGCAAAATGTTAGCAAGAGTCAATAATGTTGAAATAGATTCACAAATTCGCAAGTGAAACAAGTAGACTAATAGCAATGAATGGCACACGGAAACACACACACACAAATAGATAAATGGGGTCGTGCAACCAAGGAATGAGCACAAAGTGTGGAGTCCACGGAAAACGCTCGTGTTGCACAACTCAAGAGAGACGCTAGCACGATTGCTCTATAGGCGGATACAACACTTGTGCACAACCTATAAGATGCAAAATGTAATAACTTCTTTCCCAAGTATGCTATGTATATGATGTTCCGGTTGTATGATCCAAGATGATCGGATATGACAATCTTATGCCATGTGGTATGATGCTATGGCACTTGCTTACAAGCTCTTTGTTCACTCTTTTGCTTAAAAGCTTATTCTTCTTTTTTTGTATGGCCACTTTGCGAAATGCACAAACCAAGATAGCAATTGGGTATATACGGGAACAATCTTGTGACACAAGGGATGATATGATACCAATATGATATGGTATGTATGCAATGTATGGTGTAGATCACTAATGTGCACAAGTAATGTTGCCGGCAATACTCAAATGGCTAGTCTCGATAGGCAAGTAATGCAAAATGGGCTAGGGGTTAACAATGCAATTGCGAGGGAATATACAATAGAGGGATATCATGATACCAAGATGATATGGAGGTTACCGTCCGTGTCGATGATGAGTGGCGGTGATCTTGATGGAGATACCAAGATGATGGAGACACGTCCCTCAGTAGCCGAAACACCTTAGGAAATGGAAAAACAGCGAACTCAAAATCACAAATGTCAAATGGTGGTATCAGGATGTGGTGATGGTTTTGTGGAAGCTCAATGGAATTGCGGAATGTCAATGATGGGTTGTGTAGTATGCAATGCCGAAATGGAGGGTAAGGTGGTGGACTATACACGGTGTCGGAGTTGGAAGCACGGTCCCTAAGTAGCTGAAACACCTTAGGAGACACAACTCACAACACAAACAAAATTGGGTTAAGTTGGGGTGGCGGAAGTGTATAGTGGGTACGCCTATGCGGAAGTGGTGGTGGTGGTTGATGAGGAATAAACCGTCCCTAAGTAGCCGAAACACCTTAGGAGACTCAAGTCACAACTCAAACAACCTCTAATGCTATGGGGAACAAAAATTGGTTAGGTTGTGGAAGTCTGCGGTGGTGTAGCAGATGATGTGGTGAAAGCCCTAGGCAAAGATGCCAAAATGCCAAAAATTTGATGGGGTCAAAAGGTGGTGAAACCAAGGTGAGGTCCTCGGACACGTCGATAGCTTCAAAACAAGCTAAAGAACACTCAAATCGGAGTTCGGAGTGAAAATTTGTGATGAAAACGGTGAAGAAGGCTGATGCTGAAATTATGTGTAACGTTTCGGGTTAGGCCGGAAGTTCCGGGGGCCGCGGAAAAAGTGCGGGGAGTCTGGGGATTTTTGGGGTAAACTTTCTGCTTAGCCCAGAAGTTTCGGGGCTAGGACAGAAGTTCCGGGGGACGGAAGTTCCAGGGGTGTCCGGAAGTTCCGGGGGTCGTGGAATTTCTTCCGGGACGAACCCTAAATTCCAGATCTGAGAATGGGGGAAAAAACTCGATTTTCAGGGTCAAAATTGGGAAGATTTCATGGATAGAAATGGGGGAAAAGATGGGGAAGGCTAGATCCACTCGTAACAAAGCAAATTCGTGGATCAAAATCAACAAAACATCGTCCAAACCAAAAAATCACAAAAAAAAATTGGGGGCCATTTTTGGTGGGGATTATCGAATTTTAGGACAAAATCAAAAAAATTAGGCTAGAAAACAAAGAGGGGAGGCTCCGAAATCGTGATCAACGTGGCTCATGATACCAAGATGATGTAGGGTAGAACCCTAACAGCCCAATCTTTCATGAAAGGAGCGGATCCCACGAAGAACACGGGGGAGAAAGGAGAGAAAACACAAGGGGAAACACTCAAGAACAAGTCCAATCACACATCCACTAGACAATCAAACACACAAGATCCACAAGGTGCATGAACAACACAAGGAAAGATACAAGGTAAAGTTCATCTCCATGAGGAGGTCTTGAATCCACGAGGGGATCTTCCCGTGAGGGGTCTTGAATCCAAGGTGGATCTTCTCCGTAAAGGCCGCGGTCTCTCTCATGGAGCAGATCCGATATGGATGAGCAAAGCTCTATCTCTAATGAGCTACTACTTTGCTACCGTAGAATGGAGGAGGGGGATGAGTATATATAGTAGTAGCCATGAAGGGGTAAGTGAGGGGCAAATGGGTACATGGGACTTGGCCCGAGTCTCTGCGCGCAGGCAGGGCTGGAAGTTCCGGGGATGGTCGGAAGGTCCAGGCGCCGGAGGTTCTGGGTGAAGGTCCGGGCTATCCAGAGAGTTGGCACACTCTCGGACGGCTTCGTGCCGCAAGGCCGGAAGCTCCGGGATGGCCGGAAGTTCCGGGCAGCGGCCGGAAGTTCCGGGCTTTCCAGAAGCTTGTCCAGGCTTCTTCTTCCTTCTCTTCCACGCTTCCCTCACGGATGGTGTAGGTGATCCTTGGCGCTTGCACTCCTCCTCGTCATCCGTGAAGCTCCGACAATACCCATGCATGCACATGAGTGGAGTGTCAAGTAGTATACCATCCTCGAAGGGGTCAAGCGAGCACGCGTAAAGGAGATGATTCACCTTTGTGTTTGTGAAGTAGATGTCGCATGTGTCACTTGCCGAATGAACTCTTGACATGGTGATGTCCATAGGATGCTCCGCATCAGGACGAAAAGCCCATTTTCTGTCATGATTTTTTGTCATAGAAGTAGGACCCCACCACATCTATGATGATACCGGGTTTTGTCACAATTATCGTCATAGAAGTGTCATAAGTATGACAGAAAAAAAAAATTCGTTCGGCCCAAAATGTCACGGATGGGTCTTTTTTGTAGTGTAAAGAACGGAGTAACACATTAAGTAAGATGACATGATCTAGAGGAATTAACTCAAGCAATATGATGAAAACCCCATCTTTTTATCCTCGATGGCAACAATACAATACGTGCCTTGCTGCCCCTACTGTCACTAGGAAAGGACACCGCAAGATTGAACCCAAAGCTAAGCACTTATCCCATTGCAAGAAAAACCAATCTAGTTGGCCAAACCAAACCGATAGTTCGAAGAGAATTACAAAGATATCAAATCATGCATAAAATAATTCAGAGGAGATTCAAATAATATTCATAGATAAGCTGATAATAAATCCACAATTCATCGGATCTCAGGAAACACACAGCAAAAAAGTATTACATTGAATAGATCTCTAAGAACATCAAGGAGAACATGGTATTGAGAATCAAAGAGAGAGAACAAGCCATCTAGCTACTAGCTATGGACTAGTAGGTCTATGGTAAACTACTCACGCTTCATCAAAAAGGCAATATAGTTGATGTTGAAGCCCTCCGTGATCGAATCCCCCTCCGACAGGGTGCCGGAAAAGGTCCCTAGATGGGATCTCATGGGTACAGAAGGTCGTGGCGGTGGAAAAGTGTTTTCGTGGATGCCTCTGATGGTTTGGGGATATATGGGAATATATAGGCGAAAGAATTAGGTCGGGAGGTACACGAGGGCCCCACAAGGGTGGGGGGGCTCGCCCTCCGTCCTTGTGGACGCCTTGTGGCTCCTCCGACTTCATCTCCAAGTCTCCTGGCTGTCTTCTGGTCCAAGAAAAATCATTGCGAAGGTTTTATTCTGTTAGGACTGTGTTTGGTATTCCTTTTCTGCGAAACTCAAAAATAGGGAAAAACAGGAACTAGCACTGGGCTCTAGGTTAATAGGTTAGTCCCAAAAGTAATATAAAATAGCATATTAATGCATATAAAACATCCAAAACAGATAATATAATAGCATGGAACAATAAAAAATTATAGATATGTTGGAGACATATCAAGCACCCCCAAGCTTAATTCCTGCTCATCCTCAAGTAGGTAAATGATAAAAAGAGAATCTTTGATGTGGAATGCTACCTAAAATATTTATCCATGTAATTTTCTTTATTGTGGCATGAATGTTCAGATCCGTAAGATTCAAAATAAAAGTTTAATATTGACATAAAAACAATAATACTTCAAGCATATACTAACATGGCAATTATGTCTTCTCAAAATAACATGGCTGACGGTGTCCTGGACTAGGGGGTACTCACCACGTCATCTCCCGATCTGTTAGATTGGGCCGAGGACCCCCATGGCCGTATACTCATGGGCTAGTTCGGACAGCTGCCGCATACATGGAAGATTCTACAAGACTTGGTGATCAAGACAAGGACTCCTCCCCACCGGCGTATTTGGCTGGGACTCTTGTTATCCTAGGCCTCTAGTGCATTATATAAACCGAGGCCAGGCTAGTCGATAGATAACATATACAACAAGCATACCATAGGCTAGCTTCTAGGGTTTAGCCTCTACGATCTCGTGGTAGATCAACTCTTGTAATACTCATATCATCAATATCAATCAAGCAGGATGTAGGGTATTACCTCCATCAAGAGGGCCCGAACCTGGGTAAACATCGTGTCCCCTGTCTCTTGTTACCATCGACCTTAGACGCATAGTTCGGGATCCCCTACCCGAGATCCACCGGTTTTGACACCGACAATGGCCAAAGAAAGCTTATCCCTACAAAATCACATAGTTTGGCTATGCTCCATCTTCATCACATAAAATATTCAAATCATGCACAACTCCGATGACAAGCCAAGAAATTGTTTCATACTTTTGATGTTCTCAAACTTTTTCAACTTTTATGCAATACATGAGCATGAGCCATGGACATAGCATTATAGATGGAACAGAAGGTGGTTGTGGAGAAGATAAAAAGAAGGAGATAGTCTCACATCAACTAGACGTATCAACGGGATAGACATGCCCATCAATAGATATTAATGTGAGTGAGTAGGGATTGCCATGCAACGGATGCACTAGAGCTATAAGTTTATGAAAGCTCAAAAAGGAAACTAAGTGGGTGTGAATCCAACTTTCTTGCTCATGAAGACCTAGGGCAATTTGAGGAATCCCATCATTGGAATATAGAAGCCAAGTTCCATAATGAAAATTTCCCACTAGTATATGAAAGTGACAATATAGGAGACTCTCCATCATGAAGATCATGGTGCTACTTTGAAGCACAAGTGTGGTAAAAGGATAGTAACATTGCCCCTTCTCTCTTTTTCTCTTTTTTGGGCCTTCTCTTTTTTTTGGCCTTTTCTCTATTTTTTATTTCCTCACATGAGACAGTGCTCTAATAATGAAGATCATCACACTTTTATTTACTTACAACTCAATAATTACAACTCGATACTAGAACAAAATATGACTCTATATGAATGCCTCTTGCGGTGTACCGGGATGTGCAATGACTCAAGAGAGACTTGTATAAAAATGATGAAAGGTGGCTTTGCCACAAATACGATGTCAACTACATGATCATGCAAAGCAATATGACAATGATGATGTGTGTCATAATAAACGGAACGGTGGAAAGTTCAATCGCAATATATCTTGGAATTGCTATGGAAATGTCATAATAGGTAGGTATGGTGGCTGTTTTGAGAAAGGTATATGGTGGGTTTATGGTACCGGCGATAGTTGCGTGGTACTAGAGAGGCTAGCAATGATGAAAGGGTGAGAGTGCATATAATCCATGGACTCAACAGTAGTCATAAATAACTCACATACTTATTGTAAAAATCTATTAGTCATCAAAACGAAGTACTATGCGCATGTTCCTAGGTGGATATATTGGTAGGAAAAGACCATCGCTCGTCCCCGACCGCCACTCATAAGGAAGACAATCAAAAAATAGCTCATGCTCTAACTTTGTTACATAACGGTTCACCATGCATGCATGCTACGGGACTCACAAACCTTAACACAAGTATTTATCAAATTCACAATTACTCACTAGCATGACTCTAATATCACCATCTTCATATCTCAAAACAATCATAAGGAATCAAACTTCTCATAGTATTCGATGCACTTTATATGAAAGTTTTCATTATATCCCTCTTGGATGCCTATCATATTAGGACTAATTTTATAACCAAAGCAAATTACCATGTTGTTTAAAGACTCTAAAAATAATATAAGTGAAGCATGTGAGTTCATAAATTTCTATAAAATAAAACCACCGCCGTGTTCTAAAAAGATATAAGTGAAGCACTAGAGCAAAATTGCCTAGCTCAAAAGATATAAGTGAAGCACATAGAGTATTCTAATAAATCACAATTCATGTGTGTCCCTCTAAAAAGGTGTGTACAGAAAGAATGATTGTGGCAAACTAAAAAGCAAAGACTCAAATCATACAAGACGCTCCAAGCAAAACACATTTCATGTGGTGAATAAAAATATAGCCTCAAGTAAAGTTACCGATAGATGAAGACGAAAGAGGGGATGCCTTCTGGGGTATCCCCAAGCTTAGGCTCTTGGTTGTCCTTGAATATTATCTTGGGGTTACTTGGGCATCCCCAAGCTTAGGCTCTTGCCACTCCTTATTTCATAGTCCATCAAATCCTTACCCAAAACTTGAAAACTTCACAACACAAAACTCAACAGAAAATCTCATAAGCTCCGTTATAAGAAAATAAATCACCACTTTTGGTACTGTTTGAACTCATTCTTCATTTATATTGGTGTAATATCTATTGTATTCCAACTTATCCATGGTTCATACCCCCCCCCCCCCGATACTACCCATAGATTCATCAAAATAAGCAAACAACGCATAGAAAGCAAAATCTGTCAAAAACAGAATAGTATGTAGCAATCTGGATAGTTCGAATACTTCTGCAACTCCAAAAATTCTGAAAAAATAGGAAAACCTAAGATTTTTTATTAATCTTCTACAAAAAGAATCAATTTTTTATCACGCTTATGTTAAAAATGAGAATTGTTTTCTTGAGCGCAAACTGTTTTGTTTTTTCAGCAAGATCAAATCAACTATCACCGTAAGCTATCCCAAAGGTCTTACTTGGCACAAACACTAATTAAAACATAAAGCCGTATCTAACCAGAGTCTAGATGAATTATTTATTTCAAAACAGAACCTAAAAAGCAAAACAAAATAAAATTGGGTTGCCTCCCAACAAGCGCTATTGTTTAATGCCCTTAGCTAGGCATAAGAACACGAATAGATCTAGGTGTTACCATCTTTGGTATGCAATCCATAAGTGGCTCTCATAATGGATTCATATGGCAATTTATTTTTCTTTCTAGGAAAGTGTTCCACGCCCTCCCTTAACAGAAATTGAAGTGTAATGTTTCATTCTTTCATATCAATAATTGCACCAATCATTCCAAGGAAAGGTCTACCAAGAATAATAGGACATGTAGGATTGCAATCTATATCAAGAACAATGAAATCTACAGGCACATAATTCCTATTTGCAACAATAAGAACATCATTAATCCTTCCCATAGGTTTCTTAATAGTGGAATCCGCAAGATGTAAATTTAAGCAATCATCAAATTCACGAAAACCTAACACATCACATAGATCTTTTGGAAACATGGAAACGCTAGCACCCAAATCACACAAAGCATGGCACTCATAATCTTTAATCTTAATCTTAATAGTAGGTTCCCACTCATCATAAAGTTTCTAGGGATAGAAACTTTCAATTCAAGCTTTTCTTCAAAAGATTGCATCATAGCATCAACGATATGTTCAGTAAAAGCTTTGTTTTGATTATTAGCATGAGGAGAATTCAACATGGATTGCAACAAGGAAATACAATCTATTAAAGAACAATTATCATAATTAAATTCCTTGAAATCCAAAAGAGTGGATTCATTGCTACTTAAAGTTTTGACCTCTCCAATCCCACTTTTATCAATTTTTGCATCAAGATCTAAAAACTCCAAATCATTGGGATGCCTTTTAGCTAAAGTTGAATCATCTCCAGTTCCATCTTTATCAAGATTTATATTGGAAAAAAAGATTCAATAGGAGTCACATCAATCACTTTAAGATCTTCATCACTATTTTCACGGAAACTAGAAGAACACGTTTTTACAAACTAATCTCCCTTAGCACGCATCTTAGCGGTTCTTTCTTTGCACTCACCAATGGAAATTCTCATATATTTGAGAGACTTATTAATATCATGCTTGGGTGGAATAGATCTAAGTTTCAAAGAATCAACATCAAGAGAAATTATATCCACGTTCCTAGCCAAATCATCAATCTTAAGCAATTTTCTTCAATCAAAGCATTGAAATTCTTTTGCAAACTCATAAATTCTTTAACACTATTATCAAAATCAGAGGGAATCTTATTATAAATTCCATAAGAATTGTTGTAGGAATTACCATAATTATTATAGTCATTACTAGGAAACGACCTAGGATTAAAATTACCTATATACGCGTTATTACCAAAATTGTTCCGACCAACAAAATTCACATCCATATATTCATTATTATTCTCAATCAAAGTGGACAAAATCGTATCATTAGGATCAATATGAGCACTCTTGCTAGCGAATAATTTCATAAGCTCATCCATCTTTCCACTCAAAACATTAATCTCTTCAATCGCATGCACTTTTTTACTAGTAGAAAATCTTTCGGTATGCCATTGAGAATAATTAACCATAATATTATCTAGGAGTTTAGTAGCTTCTCCTAAAGTAATTTCCATAAAAGTACCTCCCCCGACCTAATCTAAAAGATTTCTAGAAGCAAAATTCAATCCGGCAGAATTTTTTTGTATAATCATCCACAAACTCAAACCATGAGTAGGGCAATTTCGTATCATCAATTTCGTCCTCTCCCAAGATTGTGCAACATGTTCATGATCAAGTTGCTTAAAATTCATAATATCGTTCCTAAGGGAGATGATCTTAGCGGGAGGAAAATACTTGGAAATAAAAGCTTCTTTACACTTATTCCATTAATTAATACTATTTTTAGGCAAAGATGAAAACCAAGTTTTAGCACGATCTCGTAGTGAGGATGGAAATAACTTCAATTTAACAATTTCATTATCCACATCTTTTTACTTTTGCATATTACACAAATCAACGAAATTGTTTAGATGAGATGCGGTATCTTCACTAGGAATACCAGAAAATTTATCTTTCATAACAAGATTCAGCAAAGTGGCATTAATTTCACATGATTCCGCATTAGTAGCGAAAGCAATCGGAGTGCTAATAAAATCATTATTATTTGTTGTAACATCCCAAATTTTCAATTTGGAATGTTATACATTAGATCATCATGCATATCATATTTTATTTTGCTTTTTGGTTGATCCTAGAAATTTTACGCAACTCAACGACCCATGAAGAGAGTTGGGGATTTCGTTATTTTCATATTTGAGTTTTCTCAAATTTTGAGAATAGGATCATTTGATTTTATTTATTTTATCATCAGTTATTTCTATTACAAAAATATGAGAGAGGGAATAAAATGACTTTCCCAAAATAAAGAAATATTGAGGATTTAATAAAAAATCAAATAAGATTTTATTTCGGAGTTTTACGGTGTTTTATTTGAATTCAGGAAAATGTGTGTTTAATAAAAATTGCATTTAGGGCCCAAATAAATGTTCACCTTGTGCGGCTTGATTTTAGAAGCCCGTGAAAATTTATTTTGGAATTTTTGGAGTCCGTTTAGTATTTCTTTTTTTTTCTTCCGAGCGGAATAATTAAAAAAAACGAACCGACTTCGGGCCGTACCCGAGTGGGACACCGCCCGGGGGCAGCCTTTAAATAGCGCCGCCCCGAGCCGCCCCAGCCCATCAGCCCCGCCTCGATCCGTGCGTGCCGCCGGAGCCGCCACCGCCGCCGCCGACGATCCCGCCGCCCGTGGTTCGTCACGCCTCGATTCCCGTGCCGGAAAAAGAAAAAAAAGAGAAAAACAATACGGCGTTCGTCGTTTTTCTTTTTCTCGGATTAAATCCACGATTTTTCTGATCGCGATTCCTGATCCGATTTTCATTTTAGTTTAACTTTTCGCTCGTTTATCGGAATCAGGTGATTCAAGCGCCTAGAGTTTCGTCTCGAAACCCTTTATCCGTTTAACCAACTTAAACAAGTTTTTGCTACTGTAAAATTTGCCCTAGATCCAGATTACTAGAACAAAGTTGTTTTCTTTCGCCGTTCGTCTTTTGTTGCTTCGTTCGATTTGATTCTTTTTGCCAACCGGAGTTCTTAAGTTGAACCTTCTGGTTAGATCTCTTATTTGAGTTTTACCTGTGCATTAGGTGAGTACTTATTGTATGCTTGTTTGTTTATCTGCGATAGAATACCCGAAGTGCGCCGCCAGTTACTTCGAATCGTTAGGTTTCGCGGATCATCAGCAAGGCAGGTAACACTTTGATCATACCTTTTCTACTACCCAGTTTTATTGCATTAGATCAATCTTCACACATTGCATGATTAGGATCTAATTAAATTGTGGGATGGGAAGTAGATGAGGTAGTACCTATTACCTGTTTATTATCAAACCTTTGGGAGTTACTTCTACATTTGCTTATTATGCCATGCTATGCTAGTAGACGTGGATTGGGTGAGTGATATCCATGACAGATGTGAGTTTGTTAATTAATGGATTATCTAAGGTGGCAACTTAAACACACATCTGGGTGGATTGAGGCACCTGGGTATTCCAGGACTTGCCTGTTTTCTTTTGGACCGCCACCCAGGCTCAAAGGGATCATGAGACTATTCATACTAGAAACTTCCGTGTGCAGCCACAAGCTATTATGGGCTCTAGCATAGTTGACTAAGTCGTGCGAACTCTTACAGTGGTAGACTAGCAGATGTAGGGGATGTAGGTGGTACGGTCTACCCGATCGTAAGGTGCTAGCGCTTCTGAAAGACTATGTCTCGGTCATCCGTCTTCTCAAACACCATGTAGTGCGAGAAACCAAACGGAGGCGATCGAGTCTTGTGGGGAAAAGTGCGCAAACCTCTGCAGAGTGTAATAAACTAATCATGGTTAGCCGTGTCCCCGGTTATGGACATCTTGAGTATCTAGTACTTGGATTTTCATGTGAATCTCAACATGTTACTCTAAATTAATTTTGTTGGGTTATGTTTAATGATGATGCTTAATTGGGATTGAGAATGCTGTCAACCATTCTCAATGTTTAACAACCACCATGATAGTAATTAAATTTTATTCCTTTGAAGTAGGGAAAAATTGGCTTTACGCAAAACTGTAACCATAGAGCTTTCCACCAGCCAAATATGCATATAGTATAGCTGTTTCATTCCATTACTCTCTATGTGTTACCTTGCCAGCATATTCCATGTGCTGACCCGTTTTCGGGCTGCAACGTTAATGTTGCAGACTTTTCAGACGACGATTAAGGAGTTTTTAGGTCGTGGTTCTATACTCAGTGATGCCGTTGGAGTTGATGGACTCACTTATCTTCCAAGCCTTCCGCTGTTATCGTTATTAGATGGCCTTAAGCCATACTTATTGTAATAAGTTCTCTTTTGAGACACTCGATGTAATAAGTGTGTGATTGCTACTCTGTTATAAATCCTCCGAGTACTGTGTGGTGTCAGCATTACTGATCCAGGGATGACACCGGAGCACAGAGATCAGACTGTTTGAGGTCTGGTCGCTACAGAGATGGTATCAGAGCACACGCTGACTGTAGGACACGACCACTAAGAACAAAGACCTAGATCACTATTCACTCTCTTCTCTTCTGACCTCTCATCTTTTCTACTCTTTAGGACGGCGGATGCAAGGAACAAGTTCACACAACTGGATGAAGATACACCCTTTGGACGCCACTTGAAGGAAGTCACTAGATACCTGAATATAGGAGTACCAAGCTTCACCGGAACCTACAACGCCACTTTACCTGAAGAAGAGCACTGGATGATTCAAGTTCAAGTTCCAGGAAGGACGTTCATGCCAGTCACTGAGCCCATAGAGTTTTCTCTTGATGCACCAACTTGGAGTCTAGGAAAGAGCATGGCAGCTCACATCGCCATAGGACGCATTGGAGAAGTCTACCGCAAGGGTCTCAAGGATACTATCTACCAGATTTGTGGGTGCCGAGATGAACACTGGGAGATGATCAGCACCAGGAAGGATAGATCAATTGCAGCTTTTATCCAGGAGCTAAACCAGCACATTCGACGTCAGGAGAACCAGATGTGCACCGACATGATAGATCTGAAGAAGGCTAAGACTAGAATCAAGGAATTGGAGGAAGAACTCAAGGCTACACGTGAAGATTATGAAGAGGAAATTGAAGTATTGGTGGAGAAGAATGACGACTTGATCAAGAACATTGGGATATTTATGGGAGACCCTACGCCAGCCGATGAAGACGAAGAACCCCAGGAAATTAGCCCGGAAGACTACATCATCATCGACGACACCGACTCAGAAGCAGATAGTAGCGATGATGACTATGTTGATGAAGCTGGAGCAGATATCATGGAGTCTGCAACCGAAGAATATTTCTAGTAGACCACCTCATCAGTAGTAGTAGTAGTCCACCATGTAAATAAAGTAGTCCGAGCACTTTTGCGATAGATAGATCGATTGTATGCCCTTGTTTGATTGAATGAAGTGAATTATTTGCTTTTGCCTCATGTGCATATGGGTAGTGTTTTCTCTTTAGACCCCCTCTATTCTTACATCTCATCTTTTCTAAACCCTCATATGCCTCCGAGACGTGACCCCGGATTTGCCTTTCCACCGGAGCTCACCCAGTTGATCCAGCAGCAGAACACATTGATGCAGTTGCTAGTCCAAAATCAGAATCAGGGGAACAACAACAACCACCACCACCACCACCTGTTGACCACTTAGCCCGTTTTCTTAGGCTGAATCCGCCGGTGTTTTCCAGTAGCACCGAGCCGATAGTAGCAGATGATTGGCTCCGCAAGACAGCTAGGGAGTTGACCACAGCAGGATGCACAGATGCAGAGAAGGTGAAGTTTGCCGCACATCAGTTAGAAGGACCTGCATCATCATGGTGGGAGAATTTCACAGCCACTTTCCCAGTCGACACTGTCACATGGGACCAGTTTCAGCAGGCTTTTCGTACTGCACATGTTTTAGCAGGAGCTATGGCCATGAAGAAGCGTGAGTTTCGCAACTTGCGCCAAGGAGGACGGACAGTTGGCCAGTATGTGGAGGACTTTAGTAAGTTAGCACGTTATGCCCCAGATGACGTCGCTACGGATGCAGCTAAGCAGGAGAAGTTTCTGGAAGGACTGAATGATGAGTTGAGCATGCAGTTGATGGTAGCAACCTTCAACAACTACCCGGAGTTGGTAGATCGTGCTCTTATGATTGAAGGGAAGCAGCAACAAATTGAGAATCACAAGAGGAAGTATGGACAAGGGAAGTACAATTCAGGAGCTCAGCAGAAGCCACGTTTTACCCCTAGACCGGGAGGACATTTTCAGCATACCCATGGAGGAGGTAGCTCGCACAATCACAATGGCACCAAGAATGGTAATGGCAACGGAGGAAGCAACGGCCAGAACCGCACCAACCCCTCAACCCCAGCCAAGAAGGACCTAAGCCAAGTCATTTGCCTTAAGTGTTCGAAGACAGGACATTATGCCAATGAATGTCGTGAAGGCCAAAATGGCAATGGAAGTTCAGGGAAGAAGCCGAACCCTTTAACAGGGGACAGGTGAACCACGTTAGCGTGGAGGAGGTTGAAGCTCAGCCCGATGCAGTAATAGGTAAGTTTTTGGTTAAGTCATTTACTGCACTCGTTCTTTTTGATACTGGCGCATCGCATTCATACATCTCAAGGGGATTTGTGGATAAGTATAACCTACCAACCCAAGCCCTTAGGTCACCCATGTTAGTAACCTCGCCCGGAGCAGAGTATGTGGCTAGTCTATGGTGTGATCGGTTACCATTAAGGATTGGTAACTATGTTTTTCCCTCAGACCTAATAGTATTGGAATCTCAAGGATTGGATGTGATATTAGGCATGGATTGGTTATCAAAGTATGAAGGGAATATTGAATGTGCTAGTAAGTCAATTTTGCTTACCACCCCAGAAGGGAGAAGGATCAAGTATGTATCCCGGCATGTGCCAAAGAGGACTCAAGTAAATTGCCTAACAGGAGTTGTGCAGGAGGAAGTACCAGTGGTAAGGGATTTCCCTGATGTATTTCCAGAGGAGTTGCCAGGCATGCCACCGGATAGAGATATTGAGTTTTTGATTGAGCTATTGCCAGGCACAGGTCCAATATCAAAGAGACCATATAGGATGCCAGCAAAGGATTTGGTGGAAATTAAGAAGCAGATTAAGGAGTTACTGGATAAGGGATATATTCGCCCAAGTTCTTCACCTTGGGGATCGCCAGTACTTCTAGTGGAGAAGAAGGATGGATCGTTAAGGATGGTTGTTGATTATCGAGGATTGAATGAAGTAACGATCAAGAACAAGTACCCACTACCAATGATCAACGATCTGTTTGATCGATTGCAAGGAGCTAAGGTATTTTCCAAGATCGATCTGCGATCAGGATACCACCAGTTGAAGATTCGAGAACAGGATATTCCGAAGACAGCTTTTACCACCAGGTATGGGCTGTATGAGTATACCGTTATGTCATTTGGTCTGACTAACGCACCTGCCTATTTTATGAACATGATGAACAAAGTGTTTATGGAGTTTTTGGATAAGTTCGTCGTAGTGTTCATTGATGATATCCTGGTTTATTCGAAGAATGAAGAGGAACATAAGGAGCATTTGCGTTTGGTACTTGGAAAGCTCAGAGAACATCAATTATATGCCAAGTTCAGCAAATGTGAGTTTTGGTTGAAGGAAGTAGGATTCCTCGGACATGTTATATCTGGAGAAGGTATAGCAGTAGATCCCGCTAAAGTTGAAACCGTGACCAAGTGGGAAGCCCCAACAACAGTTGGAGAGATCCGGAGTTTTCTTGGACTCGCAGGATACTACCGGAGATTTATTGAGAATTTCTCAAAGATTGCGAAGCCTATGACTGAGTTGTTGAAGAAGGATACCAAGTTCATATGGACGGAGGAATGTGAGGCTAGTTTCCAGGAGTTGAAGAAACATTTGGTTACCTCACCAGTGTTGATTTTGCCAGACCAGACCAAGGATTATGAGGTGTATTGCGACGCTTCACGTCGAGGACTTGGAGCAGTGCTTATGCAGGAAGGGAGAGTTGTTTCATATGCCTCAAGACAACTGAAGCCTCATGAGTTGAATTATGCCACGCATGATTTGGAGTTAGCAGCCGTAGTGCATGCATTGAAGACATGGAGACATTTTCTCATTGGAAATCATTGTGAGGTGTACACGGATCATAAGAGTTTGAAGTACATTTTCACACAGAAGGAGTTAAATCTCAGACAAAGGAGATGGTTGGAGCTTATCAAGGATTATGATATGAATTGCATTATCACCCCGGAAAGGCTAATGTAGTAGCTGACGCATTAAGCCGTAAGAGCCATGTCAATACGTTAATGACGGGAGAATACCAAGGGAGTTAGCCGAAAATCTTCGTGAACTATGTTTGGAAATAGTT
Source organism: Triticum aestivum (assembly GCF_018294505.1). Lineage (NCBI taxonomy): Eukaryota > Viridiplantae > Streptophyta > Magnoliopsida > Poales > Poaceae > Triticum > Triticum aestivum. The sequence continues at coordinate 110,545,641 of NC_057794.1, read as the reverse complement.
CCGAGAGGCTATGTAGCAGCATTGGAGATTCAGTCAACCTTGATGGATAAAATCAGGGAAGCTCAGAAAGCTGACAAAGAGATTGCCGCTATAAAGGAGAAACTGAGCAAAGGAAAAGCTAAAGGATTTCGTGAGGATGAGCACGACACCCTATGGTTTGAAGACCGTGTTTACGTGCCCAATGACCCGGAGATCAGGAAGTTGATTTGCAAGAGGCACACGATTCACCGTATTCAATTCACCCAGGAAATACCAAGATGTATCTGGATTTGAAGGATATTTTCTGGTGGACCGGAATGAAGAAGGATATTGCGGAGTATGTAGCAGTTTGTGATGTATGTCAGAGAGTAAAGGCAGAGCATCAGAAGCCAGCAGGATTGTTACAACCATTGCCGATACCCGAATGGAAGTGGGATAAGCTAGGCATGGATTTTATCACGGGATTGCCCAGGACTCGTTCAGGCTATGACTCGATTTGGGTTGTAGTTGATCGATTGACGAAAGTAGCTCATTTCATCCCAGTAAAGACCACTTACACCAGTGCTAAGTTGGCAAAGATATACATGACCAGGATCGTATGTTTGCATGGAGTTCCAAGGAGTATCGTATCAGATAGAGGAACCCAGTTTACCTCAAAGTTCTGGAAGCAGTTGCACGAAACTTTGGGAACCAGGCTAGAATTCAGTACAGCTTTTCATCCACAGACAGATGGACAGACCGAGAGAGTCAATCAGATTTTGGAGGATATGCTGAGAGCTTGTGCGCTAGATTATGGATCTAGTTGGGACGATAATTTGCCATATGCAGAGTTCTCTTACAACAACAGTTACCAAACCAGTTTAAAGATGGCCCCTTTCGAAGCTTGTACGGAAGGAGGTGCAGGACACCGTTGTCATGGGACGAAGTTGGAGACCGCCAGTTGTTTGGACCTGACTTGATTAAAGAGTCTGAACAGAAGGTGAAGTTGATTCGCGATAGGCTCAAGGTAGCCCAGTCCAGACAGAAGAGTTATGCAGATTCTAAACGCAAGGAGACAGTTTACGAAGTCGGAGATAGAGCTTATCTTCGAGTATCTCCACTTCGGGGAACAAAGCGTTTTGGAGTTAAAGGGAAGTTAGCACCACGATTTGTAGGACCATATCGAGTTTTGGAGCGTATGGGAGAAGTGGCCTACAAGTTGGAATTGCCCGAAGGATTGTCAGGAGTTCATGATGTGTTCCACGTTTCTCAGTTAAAGAAATGTCACGCGGAGATGGCTGACATACCGTTGAGAGACACAGTGCCTTTGGAAACTATTCAGTTGGATAACGATTTGACCTACGAGGAGAAGCCAATTAAGATCCTCGAGTTTGCCAGCCGAGTTACCCGCAGCAAGGTTATCAAGTTTTGCAAAGTTCAGTGGAGCCACCACACAGAGGATGAAGCCACCTGGGAGCGAGAGGAAGATTTGCTCAAAGACCACCCTCACCTATTTTCTAGCCAACCCGAATCTCGAGGGCGAGATTCATCTTAAGGGGGGTAGGTTTGTAACATCCCAAATTCTCAATTTGGAATGTTATACATTAGATCATCATGCATATCATATTTTATTTTGCTTTTTGGTTGATCCTAGAAATTCTACACAACTCAATGACCCATGGAGAGAGTTGGGGATTTCGTTATTTTCATATTTGAGTTTTCTCAAATTTTGAGAATAGGATCATTTGATTTTATTTATTTTATCATCAATTATTTCTATTACAAAAATATGAGAGAGGGAATAAAATGACTTTCCCAAAATAAAGAAATATTGAGGATTCAATAAAAAAATCAAATAAGATTTTATTTTGGAGTTTTACGATGTTTTATTTGAATTTAGGAAAAATGTGCATTTTTCAAAATTGCATTTAGGGCCCAAATAAATGTTCACCTTGTGCGGCTTGATTTTAGAAGCCCATGAAAATTTATTTCGGAACTTTTGGAGTCCATTTAGTATTTATTTTTATTTTTTTCTTCCGAGCAAAATAATTAGAAAAAAACCGACTTCGGGCCGTACCGGAGCGGGACACCGCCCGGGGGCAGCCTTTAAATAGCGCCGCCCCAGCCCATCAGCCCTGCCTCGATCCGCGCGCACCGCCGGAGCCGCCGTCGCCATCGACGATCCCGCCGCCCGAGGTTCGTCGTGCCTCGATTTCTGTGCCGAAAAAAAGAGAAAAAAAAGAGGAAAAAAATCGGCGTTCGTCGTTTTTCTTTTTCTCGGATTAAATCCACGATTTTTCTGATCGCGATTCCTGATCCGATTTTCGTTTTAGTTTAACTTTTCGCTCTTTATCGAAATCAGGCGATTCAAGCGCCTAGAGTTTCGTCTCGAAACCCTTTATCCGTTTAACCAACTCAAACAAGTTTTTGCTACTGTAAAATTTGCCCTAGATCCAGATTACTAGAACGAAGTTGTTTTCTTTCGCCGTTCGTCTTTTGTTGCTTCGTTCGATTTGATTCTTTTTGCCAACCGGAGTTCTTAAGTTGAACCTTCTGGTTAGATCTCTTATTTGAGTTTTACCTGTGCATTAGGTGAGTACTTATTGTATGCTTGTTTGTTTGTCTGCGATAGAATACCCGGAGTGCGCCGCCTATTACTTCGAATCGTTAGGTTTCGCGGATCATCAGCAAGGCAAGTAACACTTTGATCATACCTTTTCTACTACCCAGTTTTATTGCATTAGATCAATCTTCACACATTGCATGATTAGGATCTAATTAAATTGTGGGATGGGAAGTAGTTGAGGTAGTACCTATTACCTGTTTAATATCAAACCTTTGGGAGTTACTTCTACGTTTGCTTGTTATGCCATGCTATGCTAGTAGACGTGGATTGGGTGAGTGATATCCATGACAGATGTGAGTTTGTTAATTAATGGATTACTAAGGTGGCAACTTAAACACACATCTGGGTGGATTGAGGCACCTGGGTATTCCAGGACTTGCCTGTTTTCTTTTGGACCGCCACCCAGGCTCAAAGGGATCATGAGACTATTCATACTAGAAACTTCCGTGTGCAGCCACAAGCTATTATGGGCTCTAGTATAGTTGACTAAGTCAGGCGAACTCTTACAGTGGTAGACTAGCAGATGTAGGGGATGTAGGTGGTACGTTCTACCCATCGTAAGGTGTTAGTGCTTCTGAAAGACTATGTCTCGGTCATCCGTCTTCTCAAACACCTTGTAGTGCGAGAAACCAAACGGAGGCGATCGAGTCTTGTGGGGAAAAGTGCGCAAACCTCTGTAGAGTGTAATAAACTAATCATGGTTAGCCGTGTCCCCGGTTATGGACATCTTGAGTATCTAGTACTTTGATTTTCATGTGAGTCTCAACATGTTACTCTAAATTAATTTTGTTGGGTTATGTTTAATGATGATGCTTAATTGGGATTGAGAATGCTGTCAACCATTCTCAATGTTTAACAACCACGATGATAGTAATTAAATTTTATTCCTTTGAAGTAGGGAAAAATTAGCTTTATGCAAAACTGTAACCATAGAGCTTTATGCAAAAATGCATATAGTATAGCTGTTTCATTCCATTACTCTCTATGTGTTACCTTGCCAGCATATTCCATGTGCTGACCCATTTTCGGGCTGCAACGTTAATGTTGCAGACTTTTTAGACGACGATTAAGGAGTTTTTAGGTCGTGGTTCTATACTCAGTGATGCCGTTGGAGTTGATGGACTCACTTATCTTCCAAGCCTTCCGCTGTTATCGTTATTAGATGGCCTTAAGCCATACTTATTGTAATAAGTTCTCTTTTGATACACTCGATGTAATAAGTGTGTGATTGCTACTCTGTTGTAAATCCTCCGAGTACTGTGTGGTGTCAGCATTACTAATCCAGGGATGACACCGGAGCACAGAGATCAGACTGTTTGAGGTCTGGTCGCTACATTTGTGTTGGAAAAGTCACACAATTTGGTATTCTCTTGAGCCGTCGTGACAAAGCAAGCAATCCAACACACGAGCATACAAAGAACAAACGGAGAAAGCGAACGGAAGAGGGGCGAAGAAAAAGGCAATTTTTTCGAAAATCGTTTTAGAAGTGGGGGAGAGGACAACGAGAGGCTAATGGTGAATAATGTAATGCAAGAGATGAGAGTTTATGATGGGTACTTGGTATGTCCTAACTTGGCATAGATCTCCCCGGCAACGGCGCTATATATTCTTCCTGCTACTTCTTGAGCTTGCGTTGGTTTTTCCCTTGAAGGGGAAAGGGTGATGCATCAAAGTAGACATAAGTATTTCCCTCGGTTTGGGAACCAAGGTATCAATCCAGTAGGAGACCACACACAAATCACCGAATACCTGCACAAACAATCAAACAACTTGCACCCAACGCGATAAAGGGGTTGTCAATCTCTTCATGGTTACTTGCAAAAGTGAGATCTGATAGAGATAGATAAACGATAAATTAAATATTTTTGGTTTATAGATCGGAAAGTAAAAGATTGCAAAAAGAGTAGATCGAAAACTTATAATGTAGATTGGAAACTAATATGATGGAAAATAGACCCAGGGGCCATAGGTTTCACTAGAGGCTTTTCTCAAGATAGAAAATAATATGGTGGGTGAACAAATTACTGTCGAGCAATTGATATAAAAGCGCAAAGTTATGACGATATCTAAGGCGGCAATGATCATGAATATAGGCATCACGTCCGTGTCAAGTAGACCGAAACGATTCTCCATCTACTACTATTACTCCACACATCGACCACTATCCAGCATGCATCTAGAGTATTAAGTTCATAAAGAATGGAGTAATGCATTAAGTAAGATGACATGATGTAGAGGAATTAACTCAAGAATATGATGAAAACCCCATCCTTTTATCCTCGATGGCAACAATACAATACATGCCTTGCTCCCCCTACTGTCACTGGGAAAGGACACCACAAGATTGAAACCAATCTAGTTGGCCAAACCAAACCGATAGTTCAAAGAGAATTACAAAGATATCAAATCATGCATAAAATAATTCAGAGGAGATTCAAATAATATTCATAGATAAGCTAATCATAAATCCACAATTCATCGGATCTCGGCAAACACACCACAAAAAAGTATTACATCAAATAGATCTCCAAGAACATCGAGGAGAACATGGTATTGAGAATCAAAGAGAGAGAAGAAGCCATCTAGATACTAGCTATGGACCCATAGGTCTATGGTAAACTACTCACGCTTCATCGGAAGGGCAATACAGTTGATGTAGAAGCCCTCCGTGATCGAATCCCCCTTCGGCACGGTGCCGGAAAAGTTCCCTAGATGAGATCTCACGGGTATAGAAGGTTGCGGCGGTGGTAAAGTGTTTTCATGGATGCCTCTGATGGTTTGGGATATATGGGAATATATAGGTGAAAGAATTAGGTCAGGAGGTGCATGAGGGGCCCACAAGGGTGGGGGCGCACCCTCCGTCCTTGTGGCCACCTCGTGGCTCCTCCGACTTCATCTCCAAGTCTCCTGGTTGTCTTCTGGTCCAAGAAAAATCAACGCGAAGGTTTTATTCTGTTTGGTATTCCTTTTCTGCAAAACTCAAAAACAAGGAAAAATAGGAACTGGCACTGGGCTCTATGTTAATAGGCTAGTCCCAAAAATAATATAAAATAGAATATTAATGCATGCAAAACATCCAAAACAGATAATATAATAGCATGGAACAATCAAAAATTGTAGATACGTTGGAGACGTATCACCTTCTATGGTCATACACCCAATGTGAATGGTTTATTGAATCTCGATCGTAGTGATACACATCTCAATAATATTGATGCCAAAAGATGCACAATTGATAATGATAGTGCAACATACTTGTGGCACTAACATTTAGGTCATATTGGTGTAAAGCGCATGAAGAAACTCCATGCAGATGGACTTTTGGAATCACTTGATTATGAATCATTTGATACTTGCTAACCATGCCTCATGGGAAAGGTGACCAAAACTCCATTCTCCGGAACAATGGAGCGAGCTAACGACTTATTGGAAATAATACATACCGATGTATGCGGTCCGATGAGTGTTGAAGCACGCCGCGGGTATCGTTATTTTCTGACCTTCATAGATGATTTGAGTAGGTATGGGTATATCTACTAGATGAAACACAAGTCTGAAACATTTGAAAAGTTCAAGGAATTTCAGAGTGAAGTGGAGAATCATCGTAACAAGAAAATAAAGTTTCTACGATCTGATCACGGAGGCGAATATTTTAGTTATGAGTTTGGCCTTCATTTAAAACAATATGAAATTGTTTCGCAACTCATGCCACCTGGAACACCACAGCGTAATGGTGTGTCCGAATGTCGTAACCGTACTTTATTAGATATGGTGCGTTCTATGATGTCTCTTACCGATTTACCACTATTGTTTTGGGGTTATGCATTAGAGACAGCCGCATTCACGTTAAATGGGGCACCATATAAATCCGTTGAGACGACGCCGTATGAACTATGGTTTGGCAAGAAACCTAAGTTGTCGTTTCTTAAAGTTTGGGGTTGCAACACTTATGTGAAAAGGCTTCAGCCTGATAAGCTCAAACCCAAATTGAAGAAGTGTGTCTTCATAGGATACCCTAAGGAAACAGTTGGGTACACCTTCTACCACAGATCCGAAGGCAAGACCTTTGTTGCCAAGAATGGAACTTGATGAGGTAATTGTACCTTCTCTCAATTTGGAAAGTAGCACATCAGAGAAATCCATTCCCGTGATGCCTACACCAACTAGAGAGGAAGCTAACGATGATGATCATGAAACTTCAGATCAAGTTACTACTGGACCTTGTAGGTCGAACAGAGCATGTTCCGCACCAGAGTGGTACGGTAATCCTATCCTGGAAGTCATGTTACTAGACCATGGTGAACCTATGAACTATGAAGAAGCTATGATGAGCCCAGATTCCAATAGATGGCTTGAGACCATGAAATCTGAGATAGGATCCATGTATGAGAACAAAGTGTGGACTTTGGTGGACTTGCCCGATGATCGGCAAGCCGTAGAGAATAAATGGATCTTCAAGAAGAAGACAAACGCTGATGGTAATGTCACCATCTACAAAGCTTGACTTATCACGAAAGGTTTTCGACAAGTTCAAGGGGTTGACTACAATGAGACCTTCTCACCCGTAGTGATGCTTAAGTCAATCTGAATCATGTTAGCAATTGCCGGATTTTATAATTATGAAATTTGGCAAATGGACGTCAAAACTGCATTCCTTAATGGATTTCTTAAAGAAGAATTGTATATGATGCAACCAGAAGGTTTTGTCGATCCTAAAGGTACTAGCAAAGAGTGTAAGCTCCGACGATCTATCTATGGACTGGTGCAAGCATCTCGGAGTTGGAATATACAATTTGATGAGGTGATCAAAACATATGGTTTTATACAGACTTATGATGAAGCTTGTATTTACAAGAAAGTGAGTGGAAGCTCTATAGCATTTCTAATATTACATGTGGATAACATATTATTGATTGGAAACAATATAGAATTTCTGGATAGCATAAAAGGATACTTGAATAAGAATTTTTCAATGAAAGACCTCGATGAAGCTGCTTATATATTGGGCATCAAGATCTATAGGGATAGATCGAGAGTTCGAGATGCTTAATAGACTTTCACAAAGCACATACCTTGATAAAGTTTTGAAGAAGTTCAAAAATGGATCAGTCAAATAGAGCTTCTTCCTGTGTTACAAGGTGTGAAGTTGAGTAAGACTCAAATCCTGATTATGGCAAAAGATAGAGAGAGAATGAGAGTCACTCCTTGTGCCTCAGCCATAGGTTCTATAAAGTATGCCATGATGGGTACCAGACCTGATGTGTGCCTTGCCATAAGTCTGGCAGGGAGGTACCAAAGTAATCCAGGAGTGGATTGCTACCTCTTGAGCACTACATTGGTTTTCCCTTTGAAGAGGAAAGGGTGATGCAGTAGAGCAGCGTCAGTGTTTCCCTCTGTTTTTGAGAACCAAGGTATCAATCCAGTAGGAGGCCACACACGAGTCCCTCGCACCTACACAAACAAATAAACTCCTTGCAACCAACACGATAAAGGGGTTGTCAATCCCTTCACGGTCACCTACAAGACTGAGATCTGATAGATATGATAAGATAATATTTTTGGTATTTTTATGATAAAAAGAAATAAAGGTGCAAGTAAAATAAAGGTGCAAGTAAAATAAATGGAAAAGGAAATAACTAAGTATTGGAAGATTAATATGATGGAAAATAGACCCGGGGGGCATAGGTTTCACTAGAGGCTTCTCCCAAGAGCACAAGTATTATGGTGGGTGAACAAATTACTGTTGAGCAATTGACAGAATTGGGCATAGTTATGAGAATATCTAGGTATGATCATGTATATAGGCATCACGTCCGAGACAAGTAGACCAACTCCTGCCTGCATCTACTACTATTACTCCACACATCGACCGCTATCCAGCATGCATCTAGAGTATTAAGTTCAAGAGAACAGAGTAACACGTTAAGCAAGATGACATGATGTAGAGGGATAAACTCATGCAATATGATATAAACCCCATCTTGTTATCCTCGATGGCAACAATACAATACGTGACATGCTGCCCCTACTGTCACTGGGAAAGTACACCGCAAGATTGAACCCAAATCTAAGCACTTCTCCCATTGCAAGAAAGATCAATCTAGTAGGCCAAACCAAACTGATAATTCGAAGAGACTTGCAAAGATAACCAATCATACATAAAAGAATTCAGAGAAGATGCAAATATTGTTCATAGATAAACTTGATCATAAACCCACAATTTATCGGTCTCAACAAACACACCGCAAAAGAAGATTACATCGAATAGATCTCCACAAGAGAGGGGGAGAACTTTGTATTGAGATCCAAAAAGAGAGAAGAAGCCATCTAGCTAATAACTATGGACCCGTAGGTCTGAAGTAAACTACTCACACTTCATCGGAGAGGCTATGGTGTTGATGTAGAAGCCCTCCGTGATCAATACCCCCGTCGGCGGAGCACCGGAAAAGGCCCCAGGATGGGATCTCGTGGATACAGAAAGTTGCGGCGGTGGAATTAGGGTTTTGGCTCCGTATCTGGTAGTTTGGGGGTAGGTAGGTATATATAGGAGGAAGGAGTACGTCGGTGGAGCAACATGGGCCCCACGAGGGTGGAGGGTGCGGTAGGCGCCCCCTACCTCGTGCCTTCCTTGTTGATTGCTTAACGTAGGGTCCAAGTCCTCTGGATCATGTTCGTTCCGAAAATCACGTTCCCGAAGGTTTCATTCCGTTTGGACTCCGTTTGATATTCTTTTTCTACGAAACCCTAAAATAGGCAAAAAAAATAGCAATTCTGGGTTGGGCCTCCGGTTAATAGGTTAGTCCCAAAAATAATATAGAAGCGTATAATAAAGCCCAATAATGTCCAAAACAGGATATAATATAGCATGGAACAATAAAAAATTATAGATACGTTGGAGACGTATCAAGCATCCCCAAGCTTAATTCCTGCTCGTCCTCGAGTAGGTAAATGAGAAAAACAGAATTTTTGATGTGTAATGCTACTTGGCATAATTTCAATGTAATTCTCTTAATTGTGGTATGAATATTCAGATCCGAAAGATTCAAGACAAAAGTTTAATATTGACATAGAAATAATAATACTTCAAGCATACTAACTAAGCAATTATGTATCTTCAAAATAACATGGCCAAGGAAATTTATCCCTACAAAATCATATAGTCTGGCTATGCTCCATCTTCACCACACAAAGTATTCAAATCATGCACAACCCCGATGACAAGCCAAGCAATTGTTTCATACTTTTGGTGTTCTCAAACTTTTTCAATCTTCACGCAATACATGAGCGTGAGCCATGGACATAGAACTATAGGTGGAATAGGATGGTGGTTGTGGAGAAGACAAAAAGGGAGAAGATAGTATCACATCAACTAGGCGTATCAACGGGCTATGGAGATGCCCATTAATAGATATCAATGTGAGTGAGTAGGGATTGCCATGCAACGGATGCACTAGAGCTATAAGTATATGAAAGCTCAACAAAAAGAAACTAAGTGGGTGTGCATCCAACTTGCTTGCACATGAAGACCTAGGGCATTTTGAGGAAGCCCATCGTTGCAATATACAAGCCAAGTTCTATAATGAAAAATTCCCACTAGTATATGAAAGTGATAACATAGAAGACTCTCTATCATGAAGATCATGGTGCTACTTTGAAGCACAAGTGTGGAAAAAGGATAGTAGTATTGCCCCTTTTTATTTATTCTCTTTTTTTGGGCCTTCTTTTTTTTATTTGGCCTTTTGGGGGGGACAATACTCTATGAATGATGATCATCACACTTCTATTTATTTACAACTCAATGATTACAACTCGATACTAGAACAAAGTATGACTCTATATGAATGCCTCCGGCGGTGTACCGGGATAGCAATGATGCATGAGTGACTTATATGAAAGAATTATGAACGGTGTCTTTGCCACAACTAAAATGTCAACTACATGATCATGCGAAGCAATATGACAATGATGGAGTGTGTCATAGTAAACGGAACGGTGGAAAGCTGCATGGCAATATATCTCGGAATGGCTATGGAAATGCCATGATAGGTAGGTATGGTGTCTGTTTTGAGGAAGATATATGGTGGGTGTATGATATCGGCGAAAGGTACGCGGTATTAGATAGGCTAGCAATTGTGGAAGGGTGAGAGTGCGTATAATCCATGGACTCAACATTAGTCATAAAGAACTCACATACTTATTGCAAAAATCTATTAGTTATCGAAGCAAAGTACTACGCGCATGCTCCTAGGGGGATAGATTGGCAGGAAAAGACCATCGCTCGTCCCCGACTGCCACTCATAAGGAGGACAATCAACAAATACATCATGCTCCGACTTCTTAATATAACGGTTCACCATACGTGCATGCTATGGGAATCACAAACTTCAACACAAGCATTTCTCAAATTCATAACTACTCAACTAGCACGACTCTAATATCATCATCTCCATATCTCAAACCAATTATCGAGTTTCAAACTTCTCATAGTATTCAACACACTCATAAGAAAATTGTATTATTAATCTTGAATGCCTAACATAATTAAAGCAAAATTACCATGATGTTTTGTAGGACTCTCAGAATAATCTAAGTGAAGCATGAGAGAACAATGGTTTCTATAAAACAAATCCACCAACGTGCTCTAAAAGATATAAGTGAAGCACTAGAGCAAAAACTATATAGCTCAAAAGATATAAGTGAAGCACATAGAGTATTCTAACAATTTCGAAATCATGAGTGTCTCTCTCAAAAAGGGGTGTGCAGCAATGATGATTGTGTAAAACTAAAAAATAAAGACTCAAATAATACAAGACGCTCCAAGCAAAACACATATCATGTGGTAAATAAAAATATAGCTCCAAGTAAAGTTACCGATAGAACTAGACAAAAGAGGGGATGCCTTCCGAGGCATCCCCAAGCTTTGGCTTTTAGGTGTCCTTAGATTATATTGGGGGTGCCATGGGCATCCCCAAGCTTAGGCTCTTTCCACTCCTTGTTCCATAATCCATCAAATCTTTACCCAAAACTTGAAAACTTCACAACACAATACTTAAAGTAGAAAATCTTGTGAGCTCCGTTAACGAAATAAAACAAAACACCATTTCAAGGTACTGTAATGAACTCATTCTTTATTTATATTGGTGTTAAACCTGTTGGAAATATGCCCTAGAGGCAATAATAAATTGGTTATTATTATATTTCCTTGTTCATGATAATCGTTTATTATCCATGCTAGAATTGTATTGATAGGAAACTCAGATACATGTGTGGATACATAGACAACACCATGTCCCTAGTAAGCCTCTAGTTGACTAGCTCGTTGATCAATAGATGGTTACAGTTTCCTGGCCATGGACATTGGATGTCGTTGATAATGGGATCACATCATTAGGAGAATGATGTGATGGAAAAGACCCAATCCTAAGCATAGCACAAGATCGTGTAGTTCGTATGCTAAAGCTTTTCTAGTGTCAAGTATCATTTCCTTATACCATGAGATTGTGCAACTCCCGGATACCGTAGGAGTGCTTTGGATGTGCCAAACGTCACAACGTAACTGGGTGGCTATAAAGGTACACTACAGGTATCTCCGAAAGTGTCTGTTGGGTTGGCACGAATCGAGACTAGGATTTGTCACTCCGTGTAAACGGAGAGGTATCTCTGGGCCCACTCGGTAGGACATCATCATAATGTGCACAATGTGATCAAGGAGTTGATCACGGGATGATGTGTTATGGAACGAGTAAAAGAGACTTGCCGGTAACGAGATTGAACAAGGTATTGGGATACCGACGATCGAACCTCGGGCAAGTATCGTACCGCTAGACAAAGGGAATTGTATACGGGATTGATTAAGTCCTTGACATCATGGTTCATCCGATGAGATCATCGTGGAACATGTGGGAGCCAACATGGGTATCCAGATCCCGCTGTTGGTTATTGACCGGAGAGTCATCTCGGTCATGTCTGCATGTCTCCCGAACCCGTAGGGTCTACACACTTAAGGTTCGGTGATGCTAGGGTTATAGAGATATTAGTATGCGGTAACCCGAAAGTTGTTCGGAGTCCCGGATGAGATCCCGGACGTCACGAGGAGTTCCGGAATGGTCCGGAGGTAAAGAATTATATATAGGAAGTGCTATTTCGGCCATCGGGACAAGTTTCGGGGTCACCGGTATTGTACCGGGACCACCGGAAGGGTCCCGGGGGTCCACCGGGTGGGGCCACCTGCCCCGGGGGGCCACATGGGCTGTAGGGGGTGCGCCTTGGCCTATATGGGCCAAGGGCACCAGCCCCTAGAGGCCCATGCGCCAAAGGGACAAGAGGAGGGGAGAGTCCTAAAGGGGGAAGGCACCTCCGAGGTGCCTTGGGGAGGATGGACTCCTCCCCCCCTTGGCCGCACCCTTCCTTGGAGGAAGGGGCAAGGCTGCGCCCTCCCCCTCTCCCTTGGCCCTATATATAGTGGGGGGAAGGGAGGGCAACCTAACCTAAGCCCTGGCGCCTCCCTCTCCCTCCCATGACACATCTCCCTCCTCCCACAGCGCTTGGCGAAGCCCTGTTGGAATCCCGCTACTTCCACCACCACGCCGTCGTGCTGTTGGATCTCCATCAACCTCTCCTCCCCCCTTGCTGGATCAAGAAGGAGGAGACATCGCTGCTCCGTACGTGTGTTGAGCGCGAAGGTGCCGTCCGTTCGGCGCTAGGATCATCTGTGATTTGGATCACGACGAGTACGACTCCATCAACCCCGTTCTCTTGAACGCTTCCGCGCGCGATCTACAAGGGTATGTAGATCCACTCCTCCCTCGTTGCTATATGACTCCATAGATTGATCTTGGTGACACGTAGGAAAATTTTTAATTATTGCTACGTTCCCCAACAGTGGCATCATGAGCCAGGTCTATGCGTAGTTTCTATGCACGAGTAGAACACAAAGTAGTTGTGGGTGTTGATTTTGTTCAATATGCTTGCCGTTACTAGTCTTATCTTGATTCAGCGGCATCGTGGGATGAAGCGGCCCGGACCGACCTTACACGTACTCTTACGTGAGACTGGTTCCACCGACAAACATGCACTAGTTGCATAAGGTGGCTAGCGGGTGTCTGTCTCTCCCACTTTAGTCGGATCGGATTCGATGAAAAGGGTCCTTATGAAGGGTAAATAGCAATTGGCATATCACATTGTGGTCTTTGCGTAGGTAAGAAACGTTCTTGCTAGAAACCCATAGCAGCCATGTAAAACATGCAAACAACAATTAGAGGACGTCTAACTTGTTTTTGCAGGGTATGCTATGTGATGTGATATGGCCAAAAGGATGTGATGAATGATATATGTGATGTATGAGATTGATCATGTTCTTGTAATAGGAATCACGACTTGCATGTCGATGACGTGACAAGATGATCATGGAGCCCCAAGATGGAGATCAAAGGAGCTATATGATATTGGCCATATCATGTCACTATTATTTGATTGCATGTGATGTTTATCATGTTTATACATCTTATTTGCTTAGAACGATGGTAGTAAATAAGATGATCCCTCATTAAAATTTCAAGAAGTGTTCTCCCCTAACTGTGCACCGTTGCTAAAGTTCGTCGTTTCGAAGCACCACGTGATGATCGGGTGTGATAGATCCTTACGTTCACATACAACGGGTGTAAGACAGTTTTACACATGCAAAACACTTAGGGTTAACTTGACGAGCCTAGCATGTGCATAGACATGGCCTCGGAACACAGAAGACCGAAGGGTCGAGCATGAGTCGTATGGTAGATATGATCAACATGAAGATGTTCACCGACGTTGACTAGTCCGTCTCACGTGATGATCGGACACGGCCTAGTTGACTCGGATCATGTAATCACTTAGATGACTAGAGGGATGTCTATCTGAGTGGGAGTTCATAAGATGAACTTAATTATCCTGAACATAGTCAAAAGATCTTTGCAAATTATGTCATAGCTCGCGCTTCAGTTCTACTGTTTAGATATGTTCCTAGAGAAAATTTAGTTGAAAGTTGATAGTAGCAATTATGCGGACTAGGTCCGTAAATTGAGGATTGTCCTCATTGCTTCATAGAAGGCTTATGTCCTTAATGCACCGCTCAGTGTGTTGAACCTCAAACGTTGTCTGTGGATGTTGCGAACATCTGACATACACATTTTGATTACTACATGATAGTTCAGTTAGACGGCTTAGAGTTGAGGCACCGAAGACGTTTTGAAACGTCGCGGAACATATGAGATGTTTCGAGGGCTGAAATTGGGATTTCAGGCTCGTGCCCACGTCAAGAGGTATAAGACCTCCGACGATTTTCTTAGCCTGCAAACTAAGGGAGAAAAGCTCAATTGTTGAGCTTGTGCTCAGATTGTCTGAGTACAACAATCATTTGAATCGAGTGGGAGTTGATCTTCCAGATGAGACAATGATGTTTCTCCACAGTAATTGCCACCAAGCTGCTAGAGCTTCGTGATGAACTATAATATATCAGGGACATATATGATGATCCTTGAGATATTCGCGATGTTTGACACCACAAAAGTAGAAATCAAGAAGGAGCATCAATTGTTGATGGTTGGAGAAACCACTAGTTTCAAGAAGGGCAAGGGCACAAAGGGATACTTCATGAAACGGCAATTCAGCTGCTGCTCTAGTGAAGAAACCCAAGGTTGAACCCAAACCCGAGACTAAGTGCTTCTGTAATAAGGGGAACAGCCACTGGAGCAGAATTACCCTAGATACTTGGTAGATGAGAAGGCTGGCAAGGTCGATAGAAGTATATTGGATATACATTGTGTTGATGTGTACTTTACTAGTACTCCTAGTAGCACCAGGGTATTAGATACCGGTTTGGTTGCTAAGGGTTAGTAACTCGAAACAAAAGGCTATAGAATAAACGGAGACTAGCTAAAGGTGAGCTGACGATATGTGTTGGAAGTGTTTCTAGTGTTGATATGATCAAATATCGTACGCTCCCTCTACCATCGAGATTGGTTTTTGCGTTGAGCATAGACATGATTGGATTATGTCTATCGCAATACGGTTATTCATTTAAGGAGAATAACGGTTACTCTGTTTATTTGAATAATACCTTCAATGGTCTTACACCTGAAATGAATGGTTTATTGAATCTCGATCGTAGTGATACACATGTTCATGCCAAAAGATAGTAATGATAGTACCACCTACTTGTGGCACTGCCACTTAAGTCATATCGGTATAAAACGCATGAAGAAGCTCCATGTTGATGGATCTTTGGACTCACTCATTTTTGAAAGGATTGAGACATGCGAACCATGTTTGTTGGTAGATATGCATGAAGAAACTCTATACAGATGGATCGTTTGGACTCACTTGATTTTGAATCACTTGAGACATGCAAATCATACCACATGGGCAAGATGACTGAAAGCCTCGTTTTCAGTAAAATGGAACTAGAAAGCAACTTGTTGGAAGTAATACATTTTGATGTGTGCAGTCCAATGAGTGCTGAGGCATGTAGTGGATATCGTTATGTTCTTACTTCACAGATGATTTGAGTAGATGTTGAGTATATTTACTTGATGAATCACGAGTCTGAATTATTGAAAGGTTCAGGTAATTTCAGGGTGAAGTTGAAAGATCGTCGTGACAAGAGGATAAAAGATCTATGATATGATCATAGAGATGAATATCTGAATTACGAGTTTGGCATAAAATTAAGACATTGTGGAAATTGTTTCACAACTGATACAGCCTGGAACACCATAGTGTGATGGTGTGTCCGAACATCATAACTGCACCCTATTGGATATGATGCATACCATGATGTCTCTTATCGAATTACCATGATAGTTTATGGGTTAGGCATTAGAGACAACCACATTCACTTTAAATAGGGCACCACGTAATTCTGATGAGATGACACCATATGAACTATGGTTTAGGGAAACCTAAGCTGTCATTTCTTAAAAGTTTGGGGCTGCGACGCTTATGTGAAAAAGTTTTAGGCTGATAAGCTCGAACCCAAAGCGGATAAATGCATCTTCATAGGACACCCAAAACAGTTGGGTATACCTCCTGTCTCAGATCCGAAAGCAATAAGGGATTGTTTCTAGAATCGGGTCCTTTCTCGAGAAAAAGTTTCTCTCGAAAGAATTGAGTGGGAGGATGGTGGAGACTTGATGAGGTTATTGAACCGTCACTACAACTAGTGTATAGCAGGGCACAAAGAGTTGTTCCTGTGGCACCTACACCAATTGAAGTGGAAGCTTATGATATTGATCATGAGACTTCGGATCAAGTCGCTCCCAAACCTCGTGGGATGACAAGGATGCGTACTACTTTAGAGTGGTACATAATCCTGTCTTAGAAGTCATGTTGCTAGACAACAATGAACCTACGAGCCATGGAGAAGCGATGGTGGGCCCGGATTCCAATAAATGGCTCAAGGCCATAAAATCCGAGAGAGGATCCATGTATGGAAACAAAGTGTAGACTTTGACAGAACAGCTCGATGGTCGTAAGGCTGTTGAGTGCAGATGGATTTTAAAAGGAAGACGGGCAATGATGGTAAATGTCACCATTAAGAAAGCTCGACTTGTCGTTAAGATGTTTTCCGACAAGTTCAAAGAGTTGACTATGATGAGACTTTCTCACTCGTAGCGATGCTAAGAGTCTGTTGGAATTATATTAGCGATTACTGCATTATTTATGAAATCTTGCAGATAGGATGTCAAAAAACATTGTTTCCTCGACGATTTTCTTGAGGAAAGGTTGTATGTGATACAACTGGAAGGTTTTGTCAATCCTGAAAGATGCTAATAAGTATGCAAAGCTCCAGCAATCCTTCTAGGGACTGGAGTAAGCATCTCGGAGTTGGAATGTATGCTTTGATGATGATCAAAGATTTTGGTGTATACAAAGTTTATGAGAAACTTGTATTTCCAAAGAAGTGAGTGGGAGCACTATAGAATTTCTGATGAGTATATGTTATGGATCAGAAATGACGTAGAATTTCTGGAAAGCATGTAGGGTTATTTGGAAAGGTGTTTTTCAATGGAAAGCCTGGATTAAGCTACTTGAACATTGAGCATCAAGATCTATAAGGATAGATCAAAACGCTTAATAGTACTTTCAAATGAGCACATACCTTGACATGATCTTGAAGGTGTTCAAGATGGATCAGTCAAAGAAGGAGTTCTTGCCTGTGTTGTAAGGTATGAAGTTAAGACTTAAAGCTTGACCACGGCAAAATAGAGAGAAAGGACGAAGGTCGTCCCCTATGCTTAAGACATAGACTCTACAGTATGCTATGCTGTGTACCGCACCTGAAGTGTGCCTTGCCATGAGTCAGTCAAGGGGTACAAGAGTGATTCAAGAATGGATCACAGGACAGCGGTCAAAGTTATCCTTAGTAACTAGTGGACTAAGGAATTTTCTCGATTATGGAGGTGGTAAAAGAGTTCGTCGTAAAGGGTTACGCCGATGCGAACTTTGACACTAATCCAGATTATTCTGAGTAGTAAACAGGATTCGTATAGTAGAACAGTTATTTGGAATGGCTCCAAATAGAACGTGGTAGCTGCATCTAGGAGATGACATAGAGATTTGTAAAGCACACACGGATCTGAAAGGTTCAGACCCGTTGACTAAAACCTCTCTCACAAGCAACATGATCAAACCCAGAACTCATTGAGTGTTAATCACATAGTGATGTGAACTAGATTATTGACTCTAGTAAACTCTTTGGATGTTGGTCACATGGCGATGTGACCTGTGAGTGTTAATCACATGGCGATGTGAACTAGATTATTGACTCTAGTGCAAGTGGGAGACTGTTGGAAATATGCCCTAGAGGCAATAATAAATTGGTTATTATTATATTTCCTTGTTCATGATAATCGTTTATTATCCATGCTAGAATTGTATTGATAGGAAACTCAGATACATGTGTGGATACATAGACAACACCATGTCCCTAGTAAGCCTCTAGTTGACTAGCTCGTTGATCAATAGATGGTTACAGTTTCCTGGCCATGGACATTGGATGTCGTTGATAACGGGATCACATCATTAGGAGAATGATGTGATGGACAAGACCCAATCCTAAGCATAGCACAAGATCGTGTAGTTCGTATGCTAAAGCTTTTCTAATGTCAAGTATCATTTCCTTAGACCATGAGATTATGCAACTCCCAGATACCGTAGGAGTGCTTTGGGTGTGCCAAACGTCACAACGTAACTGTGTGGCTATAAAGGTACACTACAGGTATCTCCGAAAGTGTCTGTTGGGTTGGCACGAATCGAGACTGGGATTTGTCACTCCGTGTAAATGGAGAGGTATCTCTGGGCCCACTCGGTAGGATATCATCATAATGTGCACAATGTGATCAAGGAGTTGATCATGGGATGATGTGTTACGGAACGAGTAAAAGAGACTTGCCGGTAACGAGATTGAACAAGGTATCGGGATACCGACGATCGAATCTCGGGCAAGTATCGTACCGCTAGACAAAGGGAATTGTATACAGGATTGATTAAGTCCTTGACATCGTGGTTCATCCGATGAGATCATCGTGGAACATGTGGGAGCCAACATAGGTATCCAGATCCCGCTGTTGGTTATTGACCGGAGAGTCATCTCGGTCATGTCTGCATGTCTCCCGAACCCGTAGGGTCTCCACACTTAAGGTTCGTTGACGCTAGGGTTATAAAGATATTAGTATGCGGTAACCCGAAAGTTGTTCGGAGTCCCGGATGAGATCCCGGATGTTACAAGGAGTTCCGGAATGGTCCGGAGGTAAAGAATTATATATAGGAAATGCTATTTCGGCCATCGGGACAAGTTTCGGGGTCACCGGTATTGTACCGGGACCACCGGAAGGGTCCCGGGGGTCCACCGGGTGGGGCCACCTGCCCCGGGGGGCCACATGGGCTGTAGGGGGTGCGCCTTGGCCTATATGGGCCAAGGGAACCAGCCCCTAGAGGCCCATGCGCCAAAGGGACAAGAGGAGGGGAGAGTCCTAAAGGGGGAAGGCACCTCCGAGGTGCCTTGGGGAGGATGGACTCCTCCCCCCCTTGGCCGCACCCTTCCTTGGAGGAAGGGGCAAGGCTGCGCCCTCCCCCTCTCCCTTGGCCCTATATATAGTGGGGGAAGGGAGGGCAACCTAACCTAAGCCCTGGCGCCTCCCTCTCCCTCCCATGACACATCTCCCTCCTCCCACAGCGCTTGGCGAAGCCCTGTTGGAATCCCGCTACTTCCACCACCATGCCGTCGTGCTGTTGGATCTCCATCAACCTCTCCTCCCCCCTTGCTGGATCAAGAAGGAGGAGACGTCGCTGCTCCGTACGTGTGCTGAACGCGGAGGTGCCGTCCGTTCGGCGCTAGGATCATCGGTGATTTGGATCACGACGAGTACGACTCCATCAACCCCGTTCTCTTGAACGCTTCCGCGCGCGATCTACAAGGGTATGTAGATCCACTCCTCCCTCGTTGCTAGATGACTCCATAGATTGATCTTGGTGACACGTAGGAAAATTTTGAATTATTGCTACGTTCCCCAACAAAACCTACTGTATTACAAGTTCTCTATTGTTTATAAACTATTTTACTAGCCATAGATTCATCAAAATAAGCAAACAACACATGAAAAACAGAATCTGTCAAAAACAGAACAGTCTGTAGTAATCTGTAGCTAACGCAAGATCTGAAACCCCAAAAATTCTAAAATAAATTGCTGGACGTGAGGAATTTATCTATTAATCATCTGAAAAAATAGTTAACTAAATAGAACTTTCAAATAAAAATGGCAGCAGTTCTCGTGAGCGCTAAAGTTTCTGTTTTTTACAGCAAGATTAAAAAGACTTTCCCAAGTCTTCCCAACGGTTCTACTTGGAACAAACACTAATTAAACACAAAAAAGACAACCAAAACAGAGGCTAGATAAATTAATTATTACTAAACAGGAGAAAAAAGCAAGGAATAAAAATAAAATTGGGTTGCCTCCCAACAAGCGCTATCGTTTAACGCCCCTAGCTAGGCATAAAAGTGTATTGCCATCTTTGGAAGGCAATCCATAAGTGGCTCTCATAATAGATTCATAAGGTAATTTAATTTTCTTTCTAGGGAAGTGTTCCATGCCTTTCCTTAACAGAAATTAGAATCTAATATTCCATTCCTTAATATCAATAATTGCACCAATCGTTCTAAGGAAAGGTCTACCAAGAATAATAGGACATGAAGGATTGCAATCTATGTCAAGAACAATAAAATCCATGGGCACATAATTCCTATTTGCAACAATAATAACATCATTAATTCTTCCCATAGGTTTCTTAATAGTGGAATCCGCAAGGTGCAAGTTTAAAGAGCAATCATCAAAATCACGGAAACCTAGCAAATCACACAAAGTCTTTGGAATCGTGGAAACACTAGCACCCAAATCACACAAAGCATATCATTCATGATCTTTAATCTTAATTTTAATAGTAGGCTCCGAATCATCATAAAGTTTTCTAGGGATAGAAACTTCCAACTCAAGTTTTTCTTCATAAGATTGCATCAAAGCATCAACAATATGTTTGGCAAAGGCTTTATTTTGACTATAAGCATGAGGCGAATTTAGCACGGATTGCAACAAGGAAATACAATCTATCAAAGAGCAATTATCATAATTAAATTCCTTGAAATCCAAAATAGTGGGTTCATTGATATCTAAAGTTTTAACCTCTTCAATCCCACTTTTATCAATTTTTGCATCAAGATCTAAAGACTCCGAATTTTGGAATGCCTTCTAGGTAAAGGTGGATCATATTCAGTCCCATCATTATCAAGATTCATATTACAATACAAAGATTTAATAGGGGACACATCAATAACTTTTAGATCTTCATCTTTATTATCATGAAAACTAGAAGAACACGCTTTTATAAAGCAATCTTTCTTAGCATGCATCCTAGCGGTTCTTTATTTGCACTCATCAATGGAAATTCTCATAGCTTTAAGAGACTAATTGATATCATGCTTAGGAGGAATAGATCTAAGTTTCAAAGAATCAACATCAAGAGAAATTCTATCAATGTTCCTAGCCAACTCATCAATCTTAAGCAATTTTTCTTTAATCAAAAGATTGAAATTCTTTTGCGAGGCAATAAATTATTTAATATTAGATTCAAAATAAGAGGGTACCTTATTAAAATTTTCCAGAAGAATTGTTGTAGGAATTACCATAATTATTAGAGGAATTACTAGGATACGGCCTAGGATTAAGAGTTGTCTATATGCGTTGTTATCAAAATTATTCCTACCAATAAAATTCACATCCAAAGATTCATTATTATTCTCAATCAAAGTAGACAAAGGCATATCATTAGGATCATAAGAAACACTTTTATTAGCAAATAATTTCATAAGTTCATCCATCTAACCACTCAAAACATTAATTTCTTCTATCGCATGCACTTTCTTATTAGTAGATCTTTCAGTGTGCCATTGAGAATAATTAACCATAATATTATCTAGGAGTATAGTAGCTTCTCCTAAAGTGATTTCAATAAAAGTGCCTCCCGCGGCCGAATCTAAAAGATTTCTAGAAGCAAAATTCATTCCGGCATAAATTTTTGTATAATCATCCACAAATTCAAACCATGTGTAGGGAAATTATGTATCATTAATTTCATCTTCTCCCAAGCTTGTGCAACATGTTCATGATCAAGTTGCTTAAAATTCATAATATCATTTCTAAGAGAGATGATCTTAGCGGGAGGAAAATACTTAGAGATAAAAGCATCTTTGTACTTATTCCATGAATCAATACTATTTTTAGGCAAAGACAAAAACCAAGCTTTAGCACGATCTCTAAGCGAAAAAGGAAATAGGTTCAATTTAACAATATCATTGTCCACATCTTTCTTCTTTTGCATATCACACAAATCAATGAAGTTGTTTATATGGGTAGCGGCATCTTCACTAGGAAGGCCGGAAAACGGATCTTTCATGACAAGATTCAGCAAAGCAGCATTAATTTCACAAGATTCAGCATCGGTAAGAGGAGCAATCGGAGTGCTAATAAAATCATTGTTGTTGGTATTGGTAAAGTCACACAATTTGGTATTATCTTGAGCCATCGTGACAAGCAAGCAATCCGACACACAAGCAAACAAGAAACGGGCAAAAAGAGGCGAATAGAGAAAGATAGGGAGGACGGAGAGAGAGAGGGCGAATAAAACGGCAAGGGTGAAGTGGGGGAGAGGAAAACGAGAGGCAAATGGCAAATAATGTAATTAGGGAGATAAGGATTTGTGATGGGTACTTGGTATATTGACTTTTGTGTAGACTCCCCGGCAATGGCGCCAGAAATCCTTCTTGCTACCTCTTGAGCACTGCGTTGGTTTTCTCTTGAAGAGGAAAGGGTGATGCAGTAGAGCAGCGTAAGTATTTCCCTCAGTTTTGAGAACCAAGGTATCAATCCAGTTGGAGGCCACGCATGAGTCCCTCGCACCCACACAAACAAATAAACTCCTCGCAACCAACGCGATAAAGGGGTTGTCAATCCCTTGACGGTCACCTACGAGAGTGAGATCTGATAGATATGATAAGATAATATTTTTGGTATTTTTATGATAAAGAGAAATAAAGATGCAAGTAAAATAAATGGCAAAGGAAATAACTAAGTTTTGGAAGATTAATATGATGGAAAATAGACCCGGGGGCCATAGGTTTCACTAGAGGCTTCTCTCGAGAGCATAAGTATTACGGTGGGTGAACAAATTACTGTTGAGCAATTGACAGAATTGAGCATAGTGATGAGAATATCTAGGTATGATCATGTATATAGGCATCACGTCCGAGACAAGTAGACCGACTCCTGCCTGCATCTACTACTATTACTCCACACATCGACCGCTATCCAGCATGCATCTAGAGTATTAAGTTCAAGAGAACAGAGTAATGCTTTAAGCAAGATGACATGATGTAGAGGGATAAACTCATGCAATATGATATAAACCACATCTTGTTATCCTCGATGGCAACAATACAATATGTGCCTTGCTGCCCCTACTGTCACTGGGAAAGGACACCGCAAGATTGAACCCAAAGCTAAGCACTTCTCCCATTGTAAGAAAGATCAATCGAGTAGGCCAAACCAAACTGATAATTCGAAGAGACTTGCAAAGATAACCAATCATACATTAAAGAATTCAGAGAAGATTCAAATATTATTCATAGATAAACTTGATCATAAACCCACAATTCATCGATCTCAACAAACACACCGCAAAAGAAGATTACATCAAATAGATCTCCACAAGAGAGGTGGAGAACTTTGTATTGAGATCCAAAAAGAGAGAAGAAGCCATCTAGCTAATAACTATGGACCCATAGGTCTGAAGTAAACTACTCACACTTCATCGGAGAGGCTATGGTGTTGATGTAGAAGCCCTCCGTGATCGATACCCCCTCCGGCAGAGCACCCGAAAAGGCCCCAAGATGGGATCTCGTGGATACAGAAAGTTGCGGTGGTGGAATTAGGGTTTTGGCTCCATATCTGGTAGTTTGGGGGTACGTAGGTATATATAGGAGGAAGGAGTACGTCGATGGAGCAACGTGGGCCCCACGAGGATGGAGGGCGCGCCCCCCTACCTCGTGCCTTCCTCGTTGATTGCTTGACATAGGGTCCAAGTCCTCTGGATCATGTTCATTCCAAAAATCACGTTCCCGAAGGTTTCATTCCGTTTGGACTCCGTTTGATATATTTTTTCTGCAAAACCCTAAAATAGGCAAAAAAACAGCAATTCTGGGCTAGGCCTCCGGTTAATAGGTTAGTCCCATAAATAATATAGAAGTGTATAATAAAGCCCAATAATGTCCAAAACAAGATATAATATAGCATGGAACAATAAAAAATTATAGATACGTTGGAGACGTATCATGGATCACTGGATAACAGTCAAGAACATCCTGAAGTACCTGAAAGGACCAAAGATATGTTTCTGGTTTATGGAGGTGACAAAGAGCTCGTTGTAAATGGTGACGTCGATGCTAGTTTTGACACTGATCCGGATGACTCTAAGTCACAAACCAGATACGTATTTATATTCAATGGTGGAGCTGTCAGTTGGTGTAGTTTCAAGCAGAGTGTCGTGGCGGGATCTACGTGTGAAGCGGAGTACATAGCTGCTTCGGAAGCATCAAATGAAGGAGTCTGGATGAAGGAGTTCATATCCAATCTGGGTGTAATACCTAGTCCATCCGGTCCAATGAAAATCTTTTGTGACAACACTGGAGCAATTGCCTTGGCGAAGGAATCCATGTTTCATAAGAGAACCAAACACATCAAGGGACGCTTCAACTCCATTCGTGAACAAGTCAAGGATGGAGACATAGAAATTTGTAAAATACATAAGAATCTGAATGCAGCAGACCCGTTGACTAAGCATCTTCCGCAAGAAAAATATGATCAGCACCAAAACTCCATGGGTGTAAGATTCATTACAATGTAATCTAGATCATTGACTCTAGTGCAAGTGGGAGACTAGAGGAAATATGCCCTAGAGGCAATAATAAAATTGTTATTTTATATTTCCTTATTCACGATAAAGGTTTATTATTCATGCTAGAATTGTACTGATCGGAAACCTAAATACATGTGTGAATACATAAACAAATACCATGTCCCTAGTAAGCCCCTACTAGACTAGCTCGTTGATAAAAAATGGTTAAGGTTTCCTAACCATAGACATGAGTTGTCATTTGATAACGAGATCACATCATTAGGAGAATGATGTGATGGACAAGACCCATCTGTTAACTTAGCATATTGATCGTTCAGTTTATTGCTATTGCTTTCTTCATGTCAAATACATATTCCTTCGACTATGAGAATATGCAACTCCCGGATGCCGGAGGAATACCTTGTGTGCTATCAAACGTCACAACGTAATTGGGTGTTCATAAAGATGCTCTACAGATATCTCCAAAGGTATTTGTTGAGTTGGTATAGATCGAGATTAGGATTTGCCAATCCAAGTATCGAAGAGGTATCTCTGGGCCCTCTCGATAATACACATCATAATTTTGTAAGCAAATGACTAAGAATTTAGTCACGAGATGATGTATTACAGAACAAGTAAAGAGACTTGCCGGTAACGATATTGAACTAGCTATAGAGATACCGACGATCAAATGTCGGGCAAGTAACATACCGATGGACAAAGGGAATTACGTATGTTGTCATAACGGTTCGACCGATAAAGATCTTCGTAGAATATGTAGGAGCCAATATGGGCATCCATGTTCCGCTATTGGTTATTGACCGGAGAGGTGTCTCGGTCATGTCAACATAGTTCTCGAACCCATAGGGTCTGCACGCTTAACGTTCATTGACGATATAGTGTTATATGAGTTATGTGATTTAGTGACCGAATGTTTTTTGGAGTCCCAGATGAGATCACAAACATGACGAGGAGTCTTGAAATGGTCAAGAGGTAAAGATTGATATATAGGATGATGGTATTCAGACACCGAAAGTGTTTCGGAGGGTACCGGGTACTTATCGGGTCATTGGAAAGGAGTTTCGGGCACCCCCGGCAAAGATATGGGCCTTATGGGTCAAGAGAGGGAACACACCATGCAAGAGGATAGACTCCCAAGAAAAGGAAAGCACAATAATCTGACACCATGCAACCCCACATAGTTTCAAAAAATGGAATCATGATAGACAACTTAGATCCCACGAAAACTTTTTGACATTGTAGGCAACTTAGGTCCCTTGATGGACAATTTCCATAATATTCTATACAGTCGAGGATCACTTGTAGGTAACTTCGTAGCAACATAGCAAACTTAGTTTCTGAGATAGACAACTTAGAAGCCATGTTAGGCAACTTTCCACTCTACGGCAAGCAACTTAAACAACATGGTAGGCAACTAAACTATATATAACTTAGTTTTTGATCTATGCAACTTAGCAACCATGTTAACCAACTATAACACTACTGGATACAACTAACTAGGAAGCTACTAGGCGAATTCAGTTATACACATGGTGCAATTCATCTATCATCAAAGTAGCTCATGTTTAGCACTAAAGTTGCCTCATCTAGCATCAATGTTGCTTTTGAAAATAAATCGCCAAAACATATCCATATGAGATCTAGTTTTAAGAGAACGTCACGAGGAACCCAACTGTGAAAATAGATCATAATTTCAACACGCGGTTTGAAAGTTATGTTTTTTTTTTTGAATTTTCCCATACCACAGTTAATGCACGTTACATCATCGTTGAGTTCATATAGTTGGTCGAATGAGGTGGACAAAATTTAGGACGTGACTACCTGGCGCTCGGGCGCCAGTTCGCGGGAGCTAGCGCTCTCCCCAAAAGGAAGGACCAGCCACGCGGCCTTGTTAGGACAACCCAGAAAAGGACCATGATTGTCCTACCTGTATTTATTAGGGGATCAAAACTTTAAAAACTTATAACTTTTGATTAGAATGTCAAAATTCAAATCCGTTTTCACCGTTGGGTTTCTCGCGACGAGTTCGTCAAAATTAGATCACATATGAGTAGGTTTCGACGAACTTTTTTTTCAAGCAACTTTGTGTGCTATAGAGGCAACTTTAGTAATACAGAAAAGCAACTCATCTTCCCCCTAGTATGACTACCTATCAATGGAAGATCCTTCTAAGTTGGTTACCATGACTACCGATTGACTAGTTTCACCTCTAAATCGCCTACCATAAGGACAACTCCAACGTGGATCACCAAAATCACCCCAAAAAATGTCAGAATCAGCCTCTCTAGACACTTTTAACCATCCAACAGAGTGCGTTGAGGGTAGGAAAGAAAAACAACCATATGACTTATATGCACTAGAGTTGTACTTAAAAAGCCAGCAACTTTTGGGGTGTTTTTGTGCAGCTCCAATGCATTCACCAGACAACTCGTGTGTAGTCTTATCTTGACTTGGTATCTAGATAAAGCGGCCACATATAGAAAATACTAAGTTCACGAGACAACTCGTGTGTAGTCCAAGCCTGACAAACTTCACAGTTTTCTTTGGGCACCTAGGCAATAGCAAAGGAGAAAACACACACATGCGTGCACACACACACACATAGTCATGTGTCTCATATCTCCAGCTAGGAAACCTGATGGTTCCCCCGCTGCCCTCTATAGTCACACTAAGAGATTCACCCGAGGAGAGGAAATTCTTGACTCCACCTCTATGACAAAAACTTTAATTACAGGTATTTAAAACCTTTAGATATTTACCAAATAATAATGGCCTTGATGAATGTTTCTATTCATGAGGATTGGGCAACTGGATACATTGTTTTAGGCAAACTATTTGTTGATTGCGGGCAACTGGATACTTGGTTTTAGGCAACTGTATGGTTAATTGTGGGCAACTATGTTATCTTTCATGTATTGTGCATAGAAAGGACGCAAACTATGTAGGGCAACTCAGTGTATTCAGTCTAGCACAAGTTATCTAGGAAATAAAAAAGAAAATAAACATAGCAGCTCTAAGTGTTTCTGACCAGAACAAAAGAAAGCAACTATGAGCTAATTTATGTGCAACTCATGTGTATTTCCCAAACAACTTAGTTACCGGAAAAAAACACACACACAAAATAAGACATGATCTTGTTACCCCCTCCCCTACTCTGTCGCTCCATCGTGATCTTGTTAAGCCCATGTACGCCCTTTCTCCTGTGGATAAAAGAGTGACATGTTTGTGTTATCCTAGGATAAAAACATGTGTGAAAAAACAAAACAGAAAATAAAATGATGCATACCACAATAAAACTGTCCCCTATAAATTGGAGCAACTAGTTGCGAACAGTTCCCTGGCAGTAAGAATTAATTGGGGAGTGATTCAAAAAGAAAAGATGGTAGACTAAAGATAACCAGGAAGAATCCCCTATAAATTTAGTAAAATGAAATCAACTTTTCTTGTAATTCCAGGCAACTCATGTTAAAAACTGGAGCAACTAATTGCAAGTAGTCCATGATAGTAGGAACCGGTTTGTAGAGGAACAAATCAAAAAGGTCGGCTGAAGATCATTGAATATAAAGCCCCCCATGTATTCAGTAAAAACTAAAGCAACTTTAGTTGAAATTTGCACTCATTTTGTGGAGTAACAAGAAATAGAAAAGGTAGACTGAAGATCAATGAATATAAAGCCCCCATGTATTCAGTAAAAACTGAAGCAACTTCAGCTGAAATTTGCACTCATTTTGTGGAGTAACAAGAAATAGAAAAGGTAGACTGAAGATCATTGAATATAAATCCCCATGTATTCAGTAAAAACTGAATCAACTTTACTTGAAATTTGCAGACAAACTCATGCTTGTAACTGAAACAACAAATTGCAAAACAGTGAGTTTACGAGAGTAAAATCAATTATATCTCAGGCAAAACAAACACCAAAACCCCCTGAGTTGCATGGAACACATTCATTCCATTTTATAAAAAAATAAAAAGGTGACAATAGCACATATATATATAAGAGCATTATATCACATAAAGAAAGCAAACATGTGTAGGTGGCATGGGCTGGTTTTCTTTAGGCGAACAATGGTTAAAAAGGATAGACTGAAGACATGCTTTCAGTTTTTTGCATCCTAAAAAGGAAATAAACTATTTGGTAGCGTGAATTGGTTTCCACACCTCTCGATCTCCACTGCGTGTGTTTTTGAGCAATTACTGGTATGGATCGAGCAACTCCCTCTATCATGTGATGCAACTAATACTATATTTTCTAGAATTACTTCCTATCCATTTCTCTTCGCCCATTTCGGTTGGCCTCCTTCTTCATATTCATCGTCTCATCAAAAAGTGTATCTAAAAAAACCACGAGTACCTCATGTTGATCGGCCATTTCACCCTGTGAAGCATCAGGTTGAGCGACCCTTTTTATTCTACAGCAAAAAATGAAAAATAATTAAAGAAATGGTTTGCCCTTGTTTCAAAAATGAAGCAACTTCTGACCGGTTTTGCTCCAATAACTTGTGCCACTCCTAATACAATATTTAGGCAACTCCTGATGTTATTTTACGCAAACTCTTGTCACGGAAAACACTTGTAAGAAAATGTTACCGAGCAACTCCACCCGACGAAACGGAAAAAACAAGGACACTTGTGATCCACTCCTAGGCAACTCCCTCTGACATTTTGTGCAACTCCAGTCACAACCCTAGGCGTGCGAGCACGTGGGGCGCTCGTTTGCATGATGGAGTAGACCCTCCAAAAAGACAGATAGCACCTAGTCCATCCTCGATCACACTAGAAAAAGCATGCCCCTTGTTTACTAATCCCTCCGTCCCATAATATAAGAGTGTTTTCGACTCTACACTAGTGTCAAAAATGCTCTTATATTATGGGATGGAGGGAGTATTTTTGTTGTAGTTGCACAAATTGATGATGGTCGATCCTCGTATTTGATCATGGTGTGGAGGAACAGTTCATGGACGATGCAAAAACTAGTATCTTGAAGTATTTGATATAGCTAGAGGTTTATCGATCTTGGCGCTGTCAATTGAGCACACCGCACGAAAGTTCAGAAAATTAAAACCATTGTAAGTCATCCATATTAGACTAGCTGATGTATGTGCAGCATCAGGTTGAAGCTTCCAAGATTCATGCCAAATTTTTCTCATGCTTAGAAAGAATGCATGTTGTTTCTTTTCCAACATGGATTCTTAGATCATGACGTGTTATTGCAGCTTATGGCTTTGTAAGTAGAAAACAAACTAAAACTACACAGATCGGCGTTAGACTAGAGAGAGTTGCCAAGTAGAGCTCTAATTTGACCGAATAGGAATTTTGGGTAAGCATTGAACCTAACAAAATGATTTTTACGACACTAAACCCTCATTGGCATCGCAGGTCATGGGGAATGTTCGCCCAAGCCGGTTCAAATGTTCATTTCTTCGCTCTGCGATGACGATAAGAAAATGGCGCAACCTTTGTTAGGAAGAGGTAGGAGCACCTAGTATCAATGTTTTCTTTTCATTTATCTTCAGTACATACCACTGGTTCAGAAATTAAGCACATATCATTGGTTCACTACCCCTCTACCTAAAAAATTAAAGCAACTCTATTTGTAATTACAGGCAACTCTCGTGCTAAAAACATGAGCAACTAGTTATGAACAGTTCCCGAAAGTAAAAATCAGTTGGGACTAACACAAAACAAAGATGGTAACGTGAAGATAACAAGGAACAAGATCCTATGAATTTAGTAAAAATTAAAGCAACCTTCCGTGTAACTCCAGGCAACCCATATTAAAAACTAGAGCAACTATTTGCAACTAGTTCCAACTTCCAAGATAGTAGGAATCTGTTTGTAGAGTAACAAATAAAAAAGGTAGACTGGACATCACTGAATATAAAAGCCCCCATGAATTCAATAAAAGTGAAGTAACTTTAGTTCAAAATGGAAAACAAACTCATGCTTGTAAATGAAGCAACAAATCGCGCAAAAATGAGTTTATAGTAGTAAAATCAGTTGTATCTCATGCAAAGCCAACACCCTAAACCCCTAAGTTGCATGGAAGACATTCATTTCATTTTATAAACAAAAATAAAAAGGTGACCGTAACATATATAGAAGCATATATCACATAAAAAAGCAAACACTTATCTATGAATCTTAAAATCAGTTTATGGCATTGTGCTTCTTCCATCAAGAAACCTTAAACGTTCCTCTCTAGTTTCAATCAGACTTGGCGTGTGTTGACTGTTGCCATGTTCTTCCCTTATCTCTGAATCTCTGAATCTCTGAATCTAGCCTATAACTCATCTCACAAAAAAATCACCTATCTGCTACCTTGATTTTGAGCAACTCTTTGCTCATGTCCAGCAACTACAATCCCCCTTGTTCTCTTCCTCCCTCCCCTCACCCCCAAGAAGCTGAGAGTTGCGCCGCCGCCATCCAGCAGTTGGGGGAAAACAAAAATATCTCAGCCGGCGAACCCCACCAACTCCCCGCCCTGCTGCCATTGACCATTTTGGTGGCCACTGAACCCGGTCGCGACTGCCAGTGCCTAAGTAGTACTACTACAATTGAAGTGAGGGGTGAAGAAGTTGTACTAAGGGAAGGGACGGTGGGTGCACCCGGCGCCGGCGCCGCGTGCGGTGGACACGTCGGCGGTAGCGCTGTCGATGCTACTAGCGATGCTTGTGGTGGCGCGACGGGGCAGCGGGTGCGGGCCGGCGCAGGTGCCTCAATGGATTGTGCCTGCCAGAGATAGGTCGCGTCTGATTTGGCCGCTACTAGAGCTTCCCCAACTGGCACCAACTGCCACCACATCCACCGCATCATCGATGTCATCGAGGAGGGGAACGACGGGGAGCTGTAGGAGGGTCATGAGCCGACCCAGCTCCAGCTCCTGGAAAGAGGGGGAGGAGATGGTAGTGCTGCTGCCCCGGCTCCCAGGTCGACCTGCTCGTCGAGCTCCTCCGGCGGGCCGCCTCCCCCACGACCGCCTGGGCGTCAACGATGGACCTCCTCTGCTTCGCTTGAGAGATGAGGAAAAGAGGATCGGGATAAAACTTTTTTTTGGAGAGAAAGATAGCGAAGCGGTAGGTTGGCTTAGGGACTTTGTCGGCTAGTGCGTGCGCTCAGCGGGACGAAATCATGCAGCTGCACTTTTCAGCATTTAAGCAAAAATTAACAAATTGTAGTTAAAGAATCTTTTCATATAAAAAATGGGTGGGTGGCAGTTTCAAATCTGGGATAAATCTTTTCCATGGTGCGGTCCGTGCGCATGCGCTCGCAGTGACTTAATAGCGCAGCTGCACTTTAAGTATTCGGATTTGTTAAGTCACATCTGGATGAAATTTAGTTATCTCACATCTAAGTCTACAACCATTGGATTTGTTTACTTTAAAATTCGCGCAGGGGTTGATCATGTGATTTGTCCCTCGTCTCGTTGTCCCTTGTCGGCCTGTTTTCTTGTTCACAAAGATGGGCTGCCATTGTTGATCACGTGATTTGTCCCTCGTCTCGTTGTCCCCTGTCGGCCTGTTTCCTTGTTCACGAAGATGGGCTTCCATTTGTTACATGGGCTATTTTTTCTCTCTCTCTGATTTTTACACCGGCATGCACAGTGGTGTGGATACCTGCTAATTTTGTCTGTTCGTGTGGCTATTTTTGTTGGGGGTCTATTCCCTTTGCAACCAAGTGTAGGTGTGGCACGACATTTACTTAAGGGTCAGCCTTTTTATACGCCTCTCATGTCCCAGTTTATGGCTAGAAGTTTACCACCATTTTTTTTTCTCTTTGCTTTTTTGATGATTTGTTTTTCAATTTTCAATTTATTTGTTTCCCTTTCTTTTTTGTTATTCTTTTTCTATTTCTTTTTTATTTTTCTCTTTTCATTGTTTTACAAATTTTGTGATTTATCTTGTTTTTGTTTTTTTACTTTTATTTTAAATACCTCTATTTTCATTTTTCTAGACTCGCAACTAAAGGTGTGTCTGTTTGTCGATGGTCCCTAGTTGCAAGCCGACCATCGACACACAACTAAGGGGTGTGTGTTTGTCGAGGCCCCCAGTTGCATGCCGACCATGGACTCGCAACTAGGGTGTGTGTGTGTGTTTGTCGAGGGTCCATAGTTGCATGTCAACCATCGATTAGCAACTATGGGTGTGTGTTTGTCGAAGGTCCATAGTTGCAACCCGAGCATCGACTCGCCATTAGGGATGTGTTTGATTGTCGAGGGTCCCCAGTTGCAAGCCGGCCATCGACTTGCAACTAGGGCAGTCTGTGTTTAATTATGGAACCTAGTTGCATGTGAACCATCGACTCGCAACTAGGGGAGTGTGTGTTTGTAGAGGGTCCCCAGTTGCATGTCGACCATCGACTCGCAACTACAGGTGTGTGTGTATGTTTGTCGAGGGCCCCTAGTTGCATGTCAACCATCGACGTGCAACTGGGGGTGGTGTCTGTGTGTTTGTCAACGACCCCCAGTTGCAAGCTGACCAACGACTCGCAACTAGGGTGTGTGTGTGTGTGTGTATTTTGTCGTGGCCCCTAGTTGCAATCCGACCATCGACTCGCAACTAGGAGGGTGTGTGTGTGTGATATGTCTCCAATGTATCTATAATTTTTAATTGTTCCATGCTATTATATTATCAACCTTGGATGTTTTATATGCATTTATATGCTATTTTATATGATTTTTGGGACTAACCTATTAACCTAGAGCCCAGTGCCAGTTTCTGTTTTTTCCTTGTTTTTGAGTTTTACAGAAAAGGAAAATCAAACGGAGTCCAATTGACCTGAAACTTCACGGAACTTAATGTTGGACCAAAAGAAGGCCACGGAGTAAAAGAGTTGGGCCAGAAGAGTCCCGGGCTGCCCATGAGGGTGGGGGCGCGCCTCCCTACCTCGTGGACAGCTCGGAGACCCCTCTGACTTGTTCTCGATGCGAAAACCTCTTATATATACTGAAACTTCCATAAAGAAACCTAGATCGGGAGTTCCGCCGCCAGAAGCCTCCATAGTCACCAAAAATCAATCTAGACCCGTTTTGGCACCCTGCCGGAGAGGGGAATCCCTCTCTAGTGGCCATATTCATCATCTGGCGCTCTCCATGACGAGGAGGGAGTAGTTCACCCTCAGGGCTGAGGGTATGTACCAGTAGATATGTGTTTGATCTCTCTCTCTCTCTCGTGTTCTTGATTCAGAACGATCTTGATGTATCGCGAGATTTGCTATTATAGTTTGATATTATGATGTTTCTCCCCCTTACTCTCTTGTGATGAATTGAGTTTTCCCTTTGAAGTTATCTTATCGGATTGAGTCTTTAAGGATTTGAGAACACTTGACGTATGTCTTGCATGTGCTTATCAGTGGTGACAATGGGATATCACGTGATAAATGTTTATTATTCATGCTAGAATTGTATTAACCAGGAACATGATACATGTGTGAATACATAGACAAAAAGAATGTTACTAGTATGCCTCTACTTGACTAGCTCGTTGATGAAAGATGGTTATGTTTCCTGACCATAGACAAAGAGTTGTCATTTGATTAATGGGGTCACATCATTAGGAGAATGATGTGATTGACTTGACCCATTCCGTTAGCTTAGCACTTGATCGTTTAGTTTGTTGCTATTGCTTTCTTCATGACTTATACATGTTCCTATGACTATGTGATCATGCAACTCCCGTTTACCGGAGGAACACTTTGTGTGCTACCAAATGTCACAACGTAACTGGGTGATTATAAAGGTGCTCTACAGGTGTCTCCAAAGGTACTTGTTGGGTTGGCGTATTTCGAGATTAGGATTTGTCACTCCGATTGTCGGAGAGGTATCTCTGGGCCCACTCGGTAATGCACGTCACTTAAGCCTTGCAAGCGTTGCAACTAATGAGTTAGTTGCGGGATGATGTATTACGGAATGAGTAAAGAGACTTGCCGGTAACGATATTGAACTAGGTATTGAGATACCAACGATCGAATCTCGGGCAAGTAACATACCGATGACAAAGGGAACAACGTATGTTGTTATGCGGTTTGACTAATAAAGATCTTCGTAGAACATGTGGGAGCCAATATGAGCATCCAGGTTCCGCTATTGGTTATTGACCAGAGACGTGTCTCGGTCATGTCTACATAGTTCTCGAACCCGTAGGGTCCGCATGCTTAAAGTTTCAATGACAGTTATATTATGAGTTTATATGTTTTGATGTACCGAAGATTGTTCGGAGTCCCGGATGTGATCAAGGGCATAACGAGGAGTCTCTAAATGGTTGAGACATGAAGATTGATATATTGGATGACTATATTCGGACACCGGAATGGTTCCGTGGGTTATTGGATATATACCAGAGTACCGGGGGGTTACCGGAACCCCCCCGGAGGTTATTTGGCCTCATGGGCCCAATTGGTGGAAGAGGAGAGGCGGCCAAGGGGTAGCCGCGCGCCCCTCCCCCCAAGTCCGAATTGGACAAGGAGGGGGGCGCCCCCCCTTTCCTTTCCCCCTCTCTCTCCTTCCCTCTCCTCTCCTAATCCAACAAGGAAAATGGAGGGAGTCCTACTCCCAGTGGGAGTAGGAATCCTCCTGGCGCGCCCCTCCTGGCCGGCCGCCTCCCCCCCCCTTGCTCCTTTATATATGGGGGCAGGGGGGCACCCTAGAGACATAACAATTGATCTGTTGATTGATAACCCACAAGTATAGGGGATCGTAATAGTTTTCGATAAGTAAGAGTGTCGAACCCAACGAGGAGCTAAAGCTAGAACAAATATTCCCTCAAGTTCTATCGACCACCGATACAACTCTACGCATGCTTGACGTTCGCTTTACCTAGAACAAGTATGAAACTAGAAGTACTTTGTAGGTGTTATTGGATAGGTTTGCAAGATAATAAAGAGTACATAAATAAAAAGTAGGGGCTGTTTAGATAAAGAAACAATAAAGTAAATATAGCGAGTGTGGAAAAGTGGTGGTAGGAGTTGCGAAATTGCCCCTAAGCAATTGACTACTTTACTAGACCGATAGCAAGTATTATGCGGGAGAGGCCACTGCTAGCATGTCATCCCTGACTTGGAATTCTATGCACTTATGATTGGAACTATTAGCAAGCATCCGCAACTACTAATGTTCATTAAGGTAAAACCCAACCATAGCATTAAGATATATTGGTCTCCCTTCAATCCCGTATGCATCAATTTCTATGCTAGGTTGAAGCTTCTGTCACTCTTGCCCTCCAATACATAGTCCTATCAACATACAACTAACTCTAGGGTGTGATCCACGCGCGCAGTCATATGATGGGCACCAAAGGGCAGCAACATAACCACAAGAAAATTAAATCAATCATAGCAATTCATCAACCACCGATAGGACAATGAAAATCTATTCAGACATCATAGGATGGCAACACATCATTGGATAATAATATGAAGCATAAAGCACCATGTTCAAGTAGAGGGTACAGCGGGTTGCGGGAGAGTGGACCGCTGTAGATAGAGGGGGAAGGTGATGGAGATGTTGGTGAAGATGGCGAAGGTGTTGGTGTAGATCGCGGTGATGATGATGGCCCCCGGCGGCGTTCCAGCGCCACCGGAAGCGAGGGGGAGAGAGCCCCCTCCTTCTTCTTCCTTGACCTTCTCCCTAGATGGGAGAAGGGTTTCCCCTCTGGTCCATGGCCTCCATGGCGTGGGAGGGTTGAGAGCCCCTCCGAGATTGGATATGTCTATCTGTCTCTCTCTGTTTCTGCGTTCTCAGATTCTTCCCTTTCACCGTTTCTTATATTCCCGGAGATCCGTAACTCCGATTGGGCTGAAATTTTGACACGATCTCTATCTGGATATTAGCTTTCTTGCGGCGAAAGAAGGGCATCAACCGCCTTACGGGTGGCCCACGAGGGTCAGGGGCGCGCCCCCTGCCTCGTGGCCACCTCGGGCACCGTCTCGCGTGGATTTTTCTTCCCAAAAATCATATATATTCCAAAAAAATCTCCGTCAGTTTTTATCCTGTTTGGACTCCATTTGATATGGATATTCCGCGAAACAAAAAACATGCAACAGACAGGAACTGGCACTGGGCACTGGATCAATATGTTAGTCCCAAAAATAGTATAAAAAGTTGCCAAAAGTATATGAAAGTTGTAGAATATTGGCATGGAACAATCAAAAATTATAGATATGACGGAGACGTATCAGCATCCCCAAGCTTAATTCCTGCTCGTCCTCGAGTAGGTAAATGATAAAAAAGGTAATTTTCGATGTGGAATGCTACCTAGCATAATCTTGATCATGTAATCTAATCATGGCATGAATATTAAGATGCGAGTGATTCAAAGCAATAGTCTATCATTTGACATAAAAACAATAATACTTCAAGCCCACTAATAAAGCAATCATGCCTTTTCAAAATAACAAGGCCAAAGAAAGTTATCCCTACAAAATCATATAGTCTGGCTATGCTCCATCTTCACCACACAAAATACTCACATCATGCACAACCCCGATGACAAGCCAAGCAATTGTTTCATACTTTTGGCGTTCTCAAACCTTTTCAACTTTCACGCAATACATGAGCGTGAGCCATGGACATAGCACTATAGGTGGAATAGAATGGCGGTTGTGGAGAAGACAAAAAGGAGAAGATAGTCTCACATCAACTAGGCGTATCAATGGGCTATGGAGATGCCCATCAATAGATATCAATGTGAGTGAGTAGGGATTGCCATGCAATGGATGCGCTAGAGCTATAAGTATATGAAAGCTCAAACTGAAACTAAGTGGGTGTGCATCCAACTTGCTTGCTCATGAAGACCTAGGGCATTTGAGGAAGCCCATCGTTGGAATATACAAGCCAAGTTCTATAATGAAAATTCCCACTAGTATATGAAAGTTATAACTCAAGAGACTCTCTATATGAAGAACATGGTGCTACTTTGAAGCACAAGTGTGGTAAAAGGATAGTAACATTGCCCCTTCTCTCTTTTTCTCTCATTTTTTTCTTTTTTTTTGTAGGCTACTTTGGCCTCTCTCTCTCTTTTTTTGGGGCTTCTTTGGCCACTTTTATTTTGATGACCTCACATGGGACAATGTTCTAATAATGATGATCATCACACTTTTATTTACTTACAACTCGATATCTAGAACAAAGATATGAATCTATATGAATGCTTCCGGCGGTGTACCGGGATGTGCAATGATCTAGCGTAGCAATGACATCAAAAAACAGACAAGCCATGGAAACATCATGCTAGCTATCTTACGATCATGCAAAGCAATATGCCAATGAATGCTCAAGTCATGTATATGATGATGATGATGGAAGTTGCATGGCAATATATCTTGGAATGGCTATGGATATGCCATGATAGGTAGGTATGGTGGCTGTTTTGAGGAAGGTATATGGTGGGTTTATGGTACCGGCGAAAGTTGCGTGATACTAGAGAGGCTAGCAACGGTGGAAGGGTGAGAGTGCGTATAATCCATGGACTCAACGTTAGTCATAAAGAACTCACATACTTATTGCAAAAATCTATTTGTCATCGAAACAAAGTACTATGCGCATGCTCCTAGGGGGATAGATTGGTAGGAAAAGACCATCACTCGTCCCCGACCGCCACTCATAAGGAAGACAATCAATAAATACCTCATGCTCCAACTTCGTTACATAACGGTTCACCATACGTGCATGCTACGGGAATCACAAACCTTAACACAAGTATTTCTACAATCCACAACTACCCACTAGCATGAATCTAATATCACCATCTTTATATTGCAAAACTATTTCAAGGAATCAAACACATCATATTCAGTGATCTACAAGTTTTATGTAGGATTTTATGACTAACCATGTGAATGACCAATTCCTGTCATCTCTTTAAATAGATATAAGTGAAGCAAGAGAGTTCAATTCTTTCTACAAAATATATGCCCACGCTCTAACAAATATAAGTGAAGCAAAAGAGCATTCTACAAATGGCAGTTGTCTATGTAAAGAGAAACAGGCAATCCAAACTTCAAATGATATAAGTGAAGCACATGAAGCATTCTATAAAGCCATACTCAAAAGATATAAGTTAAGTGGAAAGCGAATTCTATAAATCAACCGAGGACTATCTCATACCAGCATGGTGCATAAAAGAAAAATGAAAACTAAATGCAAAAGACGCTCCAAGATTTACACATATCACATGAACGAAATGAATCTGAAAACATACAGATACTTGTTGAAGAAAGAGGGGATGCCTTCCGGGGCATCCCCAAGCTTAGACGCTTGAGTCTCCTTGAATATTTACTTGGGGTGCCTCGGGCATCCCCAAGCTTGAGCTCTTGCCTCTCTTCCTTCTTCTCACATCGAGACCTTCTCGATCATCGAACACTTTATCCACACAAAACTTCAACAGAAAACTCAGTAAGATCCGTTAGTATAATAAAGAAAATCACTACTCTAAGTAATGTTGCAAACCAATTCATATTTTGTTTTTGCATTGTGTCTACTGTAATATAACTTTTTCATGGCTTAATCCACTGATATAAATCAATAGTTTCATCAAAACAAGCAAACTATGCATCAAAAACAGAATCTGTCTAAAACAGAACAGTCTTTAATAATCTGAACATTCACCATACTTCTGATACTTGAAAAATCCTGCCAAAATTAGGAAAAATAAACAATTTGTATAGGAAGACAGTGCAAAAATAATTAGAACCATTTGACGTTCCAGCTAAAAATGTAAAATCGCGCACTACAGCCAAAGTTTCTGTCCTGCACCGTACAAACCATCAAGCAAATGTAAACATCCTAAAGGCAAACCTTGGCACATTATTTTTATAATACAATGGAATTGTACAAGGGGATAATTATTTTTATTGAAAAGATTCTGTAATCAAGATTCACAAAGTTTCAATGAGCATGAACAAAGTTCAAGGCTAGCTCCCACTTCAACAATGCTTGTCTCTCTCACTTTCACTTTCCTTTTTTGAAAAAGTTTTGGGTTCCCCTCTTTATTTTTGTTGTTTTTAAACTATATGAAAGCACTCAACAGAAATAAATGACTCTGTAAAACTTCCGGGTTGTCTTCCTGGCAGCGCTTTCTTTAAAGCCATTAAGCTAGGCATATAGTGCTCAAGTAATGGATCCACCCGGATCCCAAGGTATATCAAAGCCAATTTTAATTAACAATGATTTTTAATTTAGTGGTGAGCACAAGGTAACATATATCATGTAATGACGAAGTATAATTCTCTTCCTATGCATCGGCATGTCATAAAAGAACAATTCATGCACACATAGTAAAGGCCAATGCATAGTATAAACAGTTTCTTGCAATTTTGTCATATTGGAAACATAGAGAGCTGGAGATATAGTTCCTCTCTCATAATAATTGCAAGTAGGAGCAACAAGTACATGCATATTATATTCATCAAAATCATCATGTGCAACGGTAAAAGGCAACCCATCAATATATTCCTTAATAAGAGCAAACTTCTCCGATATAGTGTAGTTTGGAGAATTCAAAAAGATAATAGGACTATCATGTGTGGGTGCAATAGCAACAATTTCATGTTTAGCATAAGGAACTATAGCAAGTTCATCTCCATAAGCATAATTCATATTGGCATCTTGGCCACAAGCATAGCAAGCATCATCAAAAAGGGATATTTCAAAAGAATCGACGGGATCATAGCAATTATCATAGCATTCATCCTTCGGTAAGCACGAAGGGAAATTAAACAATGTATGAGTTGAAGAGTTACTCTCATTAGAAGGTGGGCACAGGTAGCTAATCCGCTCTTCCTCCTTTTGTTCTTCGCTCTCTTCCTCATCTTTTTCATCCAATGAGCTCACAGTTTCATCAATTTCTTCTTCCATAGACTCCTGCAAAATATTAGTCTCTTCTTGGACAGCGGAGTAGTCCTCCATATATGGTTCAACATAGGCATTAGAAGCATAATTATCATAGCAATATTTAAGTATGGCAAAATTTTCAGATTTGTAAAGAGTAGCATCATACTTTTCAATCAAAGAAGCAATTTCATAAGCACCCTTAAAAGCAACAAATTCTTCAATTTGTTGAACATCATAGTAATTATAAACACCCTTAGCATACAAAGATATGATTCCATTATCAATAAACTCACATTGGTAGGGAAGGTG
Source organism: Triticum aestivum (assembly GCF_018294505.1). Classification (NCBI taxonomy): domain Eukaryota; kingdom Viridiplantae; phylum Streptophyta; class Magnoliopsida; order Poales; family Poaceae; genus Triticum; species Triticum aestivum. The sequence continues at coordinate 110,504,425 of NC_057794.1, read as the reverse complement.
TTTCTTAGGGTTTTCAGAACAACAAGTAATATCATATATTTCACATAAATTCCAAGCATAGCATTACAAACGATGAATTTGACCCAGTAAATTTTTTCCCTTTTTCAGATATTCGGTGTCGCACAAAACAAGCATGCTCATCTAAGGATTTTCCCTCAACTAAGCTAGTTGGGGTTTCAACACGAGCACATAGGGGTCGAAGATGATCCAAGTAATAAGCTTCAGCAGTGTGATAGATTTTGAGTGGTTCTTCAACCATTGGTTTAGTAGGTACAACTAATTTTTTTGGTATTTTGCGTTTCCTACCCATAACTAAAGATAGAAAACAACTAAGAACATCAAATAAAATTACTTACTGATAAAGAAAACAAGCACACACGAGAATTTTCACCCCACGCTATTGCTCCCCGGCAATGGCACCAGAAAAAGGTCTTGATAACCCACAAGTATAGGGGATCACAACAGTTTTCGATAAGTAAGAGTGTCGAACCCAACAGGGAGATAAAGGTAGAACAAATATTCCCTCAAGTTCTATCGACCACCGATACAACTCTACGCACGCTTGACGTTCGCTTTACCTAGAACAAGTATGAAACAAGAAGTACTCTGTAGGTGTTATTGGATAGGTTTGCAAGATAATAAAGAGTACGTAAATAAAAAGTAGGGGCTGTTTAGATAAAGAAACAATAAAGTAAATATAGCGAGTGTGGAAAAGTGGTGGTAGGAGTTGCGAAATTGCCCCTAAGCAATTGACTACTTTACTAGACCGATAGCAAGTATTATGTGGGAGAGGCCACTGCTAGCATGTCATCCCTGACTTGGAATTCTATGCACTTATGATTGGAACTATTAGCAAGCATCCGCAACTACTAATGTTCATTAAGGTAAAACCCAACCATAGCATTAAGATATATTGGTCTCCCTTCAATCCCGTATGCATCAATTTCTATGCTAGGTTGAAGCTTCTGTCACTCTTGCCCTCCAATACATAGTCCTATCAACATACAACTAACCCTAGGGTATGATCCACGCATGCAATCATATGATGGGCACCAAAGGACATCAACATAACCACAAGCAAATTAAATCAATCATAGCAATTCATCAACCACCGATAGGACAACGAAAATCTATTCAGACATCATAGGATGGCAACACATCATTGGATAATAATATGAAGCACAAAGCACCATGTTCAAGTAGAGGGTCAGGGGCGCGCCCCCCTGCCTCATGGCCACCTCGGGCACCGTCTCGCGTGGATTTTTATTCCCAAAATTCAAATATATTCCAAAAAAATCTCCGTCAATTTTTATCCCGTTTGGACTCCGTTTGATATGGATATTCTGCGAAACAAAAAACATGCAACAAACAGGAACTGGCACTGGGCACTGGATCAATATGTTAGTCCCAAAAATAGTATAAAAAGTTGCCAAAAGTATATGAAAGTTGTAGAATATTGGCATGGAACAATAAAAAATTATAGATACGACGGAGACGTATCATTGATCTTTTAGCCGTGTGTGGTGCCCCCCTCCACTATAGTCCACATTGATAATACTATAGTGGTGCTTAGGCGAAGCCCTGCGTCGGTAGAACATCATCATCGTCACCACGCCATCGTGCTGACGAAACTCGCCCTCAACACTCGGCTGGATCGGAGTTCAAGGGACGTCATTGGGCTGAACGTGTGCTGAACTCGGAGGTGCCGTGCGTTCAGTACTTGATCGGTCGGATCGTGAAGACGAACGACTACATCAACCACGTTGTGCTAATGCTTCCGCTTTCGGTCTACGAGGGTACATGGACAACACTCTCCCGTCTCGTTGCTATGCATCACCATGATTTTGCGTGTGCGTAGGAAAGTTTTGAAATTACTACGTTTCCCAACAGTGGCATCCAAGCCAGGTTTTATGTGTAGATGTCATATGCACGAGTAGAAAATAAGTGAGTTGTGGGGGATATAAGCATAATGCTTACCAGCATGTCATACTTTGGTTCGGCGGTATTGTTGGATGAAGCGGCCCGGACCAACATTACGCGTACGCTTACGTGAGACTAGTTCTACCGACGTGCTTTGCACACAGGTGGCTGGCGGGTGTCGGTTTCTCCAACTTTAGTTGAACCGAGTGTGGCTACGCCCGGTCCTTGAGAAGGTTAAAACAACACCAACTTAACAAACTATCGTTTTGGTTTTGATGAGTAGGTAAGAACGGTTCTTGCTCAGCCCGTAGCAGACACGTAAAACTTGCAACAACAAAGTAGAGGACGTCTAACTTGTTTTTGCAGGGCATGATGTGATGTGATATGGTCAAGGCATGATGCTATATTTTATTGTATGAGATGATCATGTTTTGCAACTGAGTTATTGGCAACTGGCAGGAGCCATATGGTTGTCGCTTTATTGTATGCAATGCAAACGCCCTATAATGCTTTACTTTATCACTAAGCGGTAGCGGTAGTCGTAGAAGCATAAGTTGGCAAGACGACAACGATGCTACGATGGAGATCAAGGTGTCGCGCCGGTGACGATGGTGATCATGACGGTGGTTCGGAGATGGAGATCACAAGCACAAGAAGATGATGGCCATATCATATCACTTATATTGATTGCATGTGATGTTTATCTTTTATGCATCTTATCTTGCTTTAATTGACAGTAGCATTATAAGATGATCTCTCACTAAATTATCAAGATATAAATGTTCTCCCTGAGTATGCACCATTGCGAAAGTTCTTCGTGGTGAGACACCATGTGATGATCGGGTGTGATAGGCTCTACGTTCAAATACAACTGGTGCAAAACAGTTGCACACGCGGAATACTTAGGTTAAACTTGACGAGCCTAGCATATAATAGATATGGCCTCGGAACATGGAGACCGAAAGGTCGAGTGTGAATCATATAGTAGATATGATCAACATAGTGATGTTCACCATTGAAACTACTCCATCTCACGTGATGATCGGACATGGTTTAGTTGATATGGATCGTGATCACTTAGAAGATTAGAGGGATGTCTATCTAAGTGGGAGTTCTTTAATAATATGATTAATTGAACTTAAATTTATCATGAACTTAGTACCTGATAGTATTTTGCTTGTCTATGTTGATTGTAGATAGATGGCCTGTGTTGTTGTTCTGTTGAATTTTAATGCGTTCCTTGAGAAAGCAAAGTTGAAAGATGATGGTAGAAATTACACGGACTGGGTCCGTAACTTGAGGATTATCCTCATTGCTGCACAGAAGAATTACGTCTTGGAAGCACCGCTGGGTGCCAGGCCTGCTGCAGATGCTGCTGACAATGTTAAGAACGTTTGGCAGAGTAAAGCTGATGACTACTCGATAGTTCAGTGTGCCATGCTTTACGGCTTAGAACCGGGACTTCAACGATGTTTTGAAGATCATGGAGATATGAGATGTTCCAGGAATTGAAGTTAATATTTCAAGCAAATGCCCGAATTGAGAGATATGAAGTCTCCAATAAGTTCTATAGCTGCAAGATGGAGGAGAATAGTTCTGTCAGTAAACATATACTCAAAATGTCTGGGTATCATAATCACTTGACTCAACTGGGAGTTAATCTTCCTGTTGATAGTGTCATTGACAGAGTTCTTCAATCACTGCCACCAAGCTACAAAAGCTTCATGATGAACTATAATATGCAAGGGATGAATAAGACAATTCCCGAGCTCTTCGCGATGCTAAAGGCTGTGGAGGTAGAAATCAAGAAGGAGCATCAAGTGTTGATGGTCAATAAGACCACCAGTTTCAAGAAAAAGGGCAAAGGGAAGAAGAAGGGAAACTTCAAGAAGAAAAGAAGAACAGCAAGCAAGTTGCTGCTCAGGAGAAGAAACCCAAGTCTGGACCTAAGCCTGAGACTGAGTGCTTCTACTGCAAGCAGACTGGTCACTGGAAGCGGAACTGCCCCAAGTATTTGGCGGATAAGAAGGATGGCAAGGTGAACAAAGGTATATGTGATATACATGTTATTGATGTGTACCTTACCAATGCTCGCAGTAGCACCTGGGTATTTGATATTGGTTCTGTTGCTAATATTTGCAACTCAAAACATGGACTACGGATTAAGCGAAGATTGGCTAAGGACGAGGTGACGATGCGCGTGGGAAATGGTTCCAAAGTCGATGTGATCGCAGTCGGCACGCTACCTCTACATCTACCTTCGAGATTAGTTTTAGACCTGAATAATTGTTATTTGGTGCCAGCGTTGAGCATGAACATTATATCTGGATCTTGTTTGATGCGAGACGGTTATTCATTTAAATCAGAGAATAATTGTTGTTCTATTTATATGAGTAATATCTTTTACGGTCATGCACCCTTGAAGAGTGGTCTATTTTTGTTGAATCTCGATAGTAGTGATACACATATTCATAATATTGAAGCCGAAAGATGCAGAGTTGATAATGATATTGCAACTTATTTGTGGCACTACTGTTTAGGTCATATCGGTGTAAAGAGCATGAAGAAACTCCATACTGATGGACTTTTGGAACCACTTGATTATGAATCACTTGGTACTTGCGAACCGTGCCTCATGGGCAAGATGACTAAAACACCATTCTTCGGTACTATGGAGCGAGCAACAGATTTGTTGGAAATCATACATACAGATGTATGTGGTCCGATGAATATTGAGGCTCGTGGTGGATATCGTTATTTTCTCACCTTCACAGATGATGTGAGCAGATATGGGTATATCTACTTAATGAAACATAAGTCTGAAACATTTGAAAAGTTCAAAGAATTTCAAAGTGAAGTTGAAAATCATCGTAACAAGAAAATAAAGTTTCTACGATCTGGTCGTGGAGGAGAATATTTGAGTTACGAGTTTGGTCTTCATTTGAAACAATGTGGAATAGTTTCGCAACTCACGCCACACCCGGAACACCACAGCGTAATGGTGTGTCCGAATGTCATAATCGCACTTTACTTGATATGGTGCGATCTATGATGTCTCTTACTGATTTACCGCTATCGTTTTGGGGTTATGCTTTAGAGACAACTGCATTCACGTTAAATAGGACACCATCGAAATCCGTTGAGACGACGCCTTATGAACTGTGGTTTGGCAAGAAACCAAAGTTGTCATTTCTTAAAGTTTGGGGTTGCGATGCTTATGTGAAAAGGCTTCAACCTGATAAGCTCGAACCCAAATCGGAAAAATGTGTCTTCATAGGATACCCAAAAGAGACAGTTGGGTACACCTTCTATCACATATCCGAAGGAAAGACTTTTGTTGCTAAATTCAGAATCTTTCTAGAGAAGGAGTTTCTCTCGAAAGAAGTGAGTGGGAGGAAAGTAGAACTTGATGAGGTAACTGTACCTGCTCCCTTATTGGAAAGTAGTTCATCACAGAAACCGGTTTCTGCGACACCTACACCAATTAGTGAGGAAGTTAATGATGATGATCATGAAACTTCAGATCAAGTTGTTACTGAACCTCGTACGTCAACCAGAGTAAGATCCGCACCAGAGTGGTACGGTAATCCTGTTCTGGAAGTTATGTTGCTAGACCATGACGAACCTATGAACTATGAAGAAGCGATGGTGAGCCCAGATTCCGCAAAATGGCTTGAGGCCATGAAATCTGAGATGGGATCCATGTATGAGAACAAAGTGTGGATTTTGGTTGACTTGCCCGATGACCGACAAGCCATTGAGAATAAATGGATCTTCAAGAAGAAGATTGCCGCTGACGGTAATGTTACTGTTTATAAAGCTTGACTTGTTGCAAAAGGTTTTCGACAAGTTTAAGGGGTTGACTATGATGATACCTTCTCACCCGTAGCAATGCTTAAGTATGTCCGAATCATGTTAGCAATTGCCGCATTTTATGATTATGAAATTTGGCAAATGAATGTCAAAACTGCATTCCCGAATGGATTTCTGGAAGAAGAGTTGTATATGATGCAACCAGAAGGTTTTGTCGATCCAAAAGGAGCTAACAAAGTGTGCAAGCTCCAGCGATCCATTTATGGACTGGTGCAAGCCTCTCAGAATTGGAATAAGCGCTTTGATAGTGTGATCAAAGCATTTGGTTTTATACAGACTTTTGGAAAATCCTGTATTTACAAGAAAGTGAGTGGGAGCTCTGTAGCATTTCTGATATTATATGTGGATGACATATTGCTGATTGGAAATGATATAGAATTTCTGGATAACATAAAGGGATACTTGAATAAGAGTTTTTCAATGAAAGACCTCGGTGAAGCTGCTTATATATTGGGCATCAAGATCTATAGAGATAGATCAACACGCTTAATTGGACTTTCGCAAACCACATGCCTTGAAGAAGTTTTGAAGAAGTTCAAAATGGATCAAGCAAAGAAAGGGTTCTTGCCTGTGTTACAAGGTGTGAAGTTGAGTAAGACTCAATGCCCAACCACTGCAGAAGATAGAGAAAAGATGAAAGATGTTCCCTATGCTTCAGCCATAGGCTCTATCATTTATGCAATGATGTGTACAATACCTGATGTGTGCCTTGCTATAAGTTTAGCAGGGAGGTACCAAAGTAATCCAGGAGTGGATCACTGGACAGCGGTCAAGAACATCCTGAAATACCTGAAAAGGACTAAGGATATGTTTCTTGTTTATGGAGGTGACAAAGACCTCATCGTAAATGGTTACGTTGATGCAAGCTTTGACACTGATCCGGACGATTCTAAATCGCAAACCGGATACACGTTTACATTGAACGGTGGAGCTGTCAGTTGGTGCAGTTCTAAACAAAGCGTCGAGGCGGGATCTACGTGTGAAGCGGAGTACATAGCTGCTTCGGAAGCAGCAAATGAAGGAGTCTGGATGAAGGAGTTCATATCCGATCTAGGTGTCATACCTAGTGCATCGGGTCCAATGAAAATCTTTTGTGACAATACTGGTGCAATTTCCTTGGCGAAGGAATCCAGATTTCACAAGAGAACCAAGCACATCAAGAGACGCTTCAATTCCATCCGGGATTTAGTCCAGGTGGGATACACATAAATTTGCAAGATACATACGGATCTGAATGTTGCAGACCCGTTTACTAAGCCTCTTCCATGAGCAAAACATGATCAGCACCAAGGCTCCATGGGTGTTAGAATCATTACTGTGTAATCTAGATTATTGACTCTAGTGCAAGTGGGAGACTGAAGGAAATATGCCCTAGAGGCAATAATAAAGTTATTATTTATTTCCTTATATCATGATAAATGTTTATTATTCATGCTAGAATTGTATTAACCGGAAACATGATACATGTGTGAATACATAGACAAACAGAATGTCACTAGTATGCCTCTACTTGACTAGCTCGTTGATCAAAGATGGTTATGTTTCCTGACCATAGACAAAGAGTTGCCATTTGATTAACGGGGTCACATCATTAGGAGAATGATGTGATTGACTTGACCCACTCCGTTAGCTTAGCACTTGATCGTTTAGTTTGCTGCTATTGCTTTCTTCATGACTTATACATGTTCCTATGACTATGAGATTATGCAACTCCCATTTACCTGAGGAACACTTTGTGTGCTACCAAACGTCACAACGTAACTGGGTGATTATAAAAGTGCTCTACAGGTGTCTCCAAAGGTACTTGTTGGGTTGGCGTATTTCGAGATTAGGATTTGTCACTCCGATTGTCGGAGAGGTATCTCTAGGACCACTCGGTAATGCACATCACTTAAGCCTTGCAAGCGTTGCAACTAATGAGTTAGTTGCGGGATGATGTATTACGGAACGAGTAAAGAGACTTGCCGGTAACGAGATTGAACTAGGTATTGAGATACCAACGATCGAATCTCGGGCAAGTAACATACCGATGACAAAGGGAACAACGTATGTTGTTATGCGGTTTGACCGATAAAAATCTTCATAGAATATGTGGGAGCCAATATGAGCATCCAGGTTCCGCTATTGGTTATTGACCGGAGACGTGTCTCGATCATGTCTACATAGTTCTCGAACCCGTACGGTCCGCACGCTTAAAGTTTCGATGACAGTTATATTATGAGTTTATATGTTTTGATGTACTGAAGATTGTTCGGAGTCCCAGATGTGATCACGGACATAACGAGGAGTCTCTAAATGGTCGAGGCATGAAGATTGATATATTGGACGACTATATTCGGACACCGGAATGGTTCCGGGGGTTATCGGATATATACCGGAGTACCGGGGGGTTAGCGGAACCCCCCCGGAGGTTATTGGGCCTCATGGGCCCAATTGGTGGAAGAGGAGAGGCGGCCAAGGGGCAGCCATGCGCCCCTCCCCCCCAAGTCCGAATTGGACAAGGAGGGGGCGGCGCCCCCCCTTTCCTTTTCCCCTCTCTCTCCTTCCCTCTCCTCTCCTAATCCAACAAGGAAAAGGGAGGGAGTCCTACTCCCGGTGGGAGTAGGACTCCTCCTGGCGCGCCCCTCCTGGCCGTCCGCCTCTCCGCCATGCTCCTTTATATACGGGGACAGGGGGCACCCTAGAGACACAACAATTGATCTGTTGATCTTTTAGCCGTGTGCGGTGCCCCCCTCCACCATAGTCCACCTCGATAATACTGTAGCGGTGCTTAGGCGAAGCCCTACGTTGGTAGAACATCATCATCGTCACCACACCGTCGTGCTGACGAAACTCTCCCTCAGCACTCGGCTGGATCGGAGTTCGAGGGACGTCATCGGGCTGAACATGTGCTGAACTCGGAGGTGCCGTGCGTTTGGTACTTGATCGGTCGAATCGTGAAGACGTACGACTACATCAACCGCGTTGTGCTAATGCTTCTGCTTTCGGTCTACAAGGGTACATGGACAACACTCTCCCCTCTTGTTGCTATGCATCACCATGATTTTGCGTGTGCGTAGGAAAATTTTGAAATTACTACGTTTCCCAACAAATGTCTCTTATAAGCATGTCAATTTTTGTGGAGTGCATAGAGCTTGCAACTGTTGGGTTTCGTAGTAATTTCAAAAAATTTCCTACGCACACGCAAGATCATGTGATGCATAGCAACGAGGGGAAGAGTATTGTCTACGTACCCTACGCAGACCGACTGCGGAAGCGATGACACGACGTAGAGGAAGTAGTCGTACGTCTTCACGATCCAACCGATCAAGCACCGAAACTACGGCACCTCCGAGTTCGAGCACACGTTCAGCTCGATGACGATCCCCGGACTCCGATCCAGCAAAGTGTCGGGGAAGAGTTCCGTCAGCACGACGGCGTGGTGACGATCTTGATGAACTACAGCAGCAGGGCTTCGCCTAAACTCCGCTACAGTATTATCGAGGAATATGGTGGCAGGGGGCACCGCACACGGCTAAGGAATCGATCACGTGGATCAACTTGTGTTAACTTGTGTGTTTAGAGGTGCCCCTGCCTCCGTATATAAAGGATCCAAGGGGGGGTGCGGCCGTCCCTAGAGGAGGCGCGCAGGAGGAGTCCTACTCCTACCGGGAGTAGGACTCCCCTCCCGTTCCTTGTCCAACTAGGAGAGGTGGAGGGAGAGAAGGAAAGGGGGGCGCCGCCCCTCCCTCCTTGTCCAATTCGGACTAGGGGGAGAGGGGGTGCGCGGCCTGCTGTGGCAGCCCCTTCCTCTTCTCCACATTAGGCCCATAAGGCCCATTAACCCCCCGGGGGGTTCCGGTAACCCCCCGGTGCTCCGGTTTTATCCGATACTCTTCCGGAACCCTTCCGGTGTCCGAATATTGTCATCCAATATATCAATCTTTACGTCTCGACCATTTCGAGACTCCTCGTCATGTCCGTGATCACATCCGGGACTCCGAACAACCTTCGGTACATCAAAATGCATAAACTCATAATATAACTGTCATCGTAACCTTAAGCGTGCGGACCCTACGGGTTCGAGAACAATGTAGACATGACCGAGACATGTCTCTGGTCAATAACCAATAGCGGGACCTGGATGCCCATATTGGTTCCTACATATTCTACGAAGATCTTTATCGGTCAGACCGCATAACAACATACGTTGTTCCCTTTGTCATCGGTATGTTACTTGCCCGAGATTCGATCGTCGGCATCCAATACCTAGTTCAATCTCGTTACCGGCAAGTCTCTTTACTCGTTCCGTAATACATCATCTCACAACTAACATATTAGTTGTAATGCTTGCAAGGCTTATGTGATGTGTATTACCGAGAGGGCCCAGAGATACCTCTCCGACAATCGGAGTGACAAATCCTAATCTCGAAATACGCCAACCCAACATCGACCATTGGAGACACCTGTAGTACTCCTTTATAATCACCCATTTACGTTGTGACGTTTGGTAGTACCCAAAGTGTTCCTCCGGTAAACGGGAGTTGCATAATCTCATAGTCATAGGAACATGTATAAGTCATGAAGAAAGCAATAGCAACATACTAAACGATCGGGTGCTAAGCTAATGGAATGGGTCATGTCAATCAGATCATTCTGCTAATGATGTGACCTCATTAATCAAATAACAACTCATTGTTCATGGTTAGGAAACATAACCATCTTTGATTAACGAGCTAGTCAAGTAGAGGCATACTAGTGACACTTTGTTTGTCTATATATTCACACACATGTATTATGTTTCCGGTAAATACAATTCTAGCATGAATAATAAACATTTTATCATGATTATAAGGAAATAAATAATAACTTTATTATTGCCTCTAGGGCATATTTCCTTCAGTCTCCCACTTGCACTAGAGTCAATAATCTAGATTACACTGTAATGATTCTAACACCCATGGAGCCTTGGTGTTGATCATGTTTTGCTCGTGGAAGAGGCTTAGTCAATGGGTCTGCAACATTCAGATCCGTATGTATCTTGCAAATCTCTATGTCTCCCACCTGGACTAGATCCCGGATGGAGTTGAAGCGTCTCTTGATGTGTTTGGTCCTTTTGTGAAATCTGGATTCCTTTGCCAAGGCAATTGCACCAGTATTGTCACAAAAGATTTTCATTGGACCCGATGCACTAGGTATGACACCTAGATCGGATATGAACTCCTTCATCCAGACTCCTTCATTTGCTGCTTCCGAAGCAGCTATGTATTCCGCTTCACATGTAGATCCCGCTACAACGCTTTGTTTAGAACTGCACCAACTGACAGCTCCACCGTTTAATGTAAACACGTATCCGGTTTGCGATTTAGAATCGTCCGGATCAGTGTCAAAGCTTGCATCAATGTAACCTTTTACGGTGAGCTCTTTGTCACCTCCATATACGAGAAACATATCCTTAGTCCTTTTCAGGTATTTCAGGATGTTCTTGACCGCTGTCCAGTGATCCACTCCTGGATTACTTTGGTACCTCCCTGCTAAACTTATAGCAAGGCACACATCAGGTCTGGTACACAGCATTGCATACATGATAGAGCCTATGGTAGATGCATAGGGAACATCTTTCATATTCTCTCTATCTTCTGCAGTGGTCGGGCATTGAGTCTTACTCAATTTCACACCTTGTAACACAGGCAAGAACCCTTTCTTCGCTTGATCCATTTTGAATTTCTTCAAAATTTTGTCAAGGTATGTGTTTTGTGAAAGTCCAATTAAGCGTTTTGATCTATCTCTATAGATCTTAATGCCTAATATGTAAGCAGCTTCACCGAGGTCTTTCATTGAAAAACTTTTATTCAAGTATCCCTTTATGCTATCCAGAAATTCTATATCATTTCCAATCAGTAATATGTCATCCACATATAATATCAGAAATGCTACAGAGCTCCCACTCACTTTCTTGTAAATACAGGCTTCTCCGAAAGTCTGTATAAAACCAAATGCTTTGATCACACTATCAAAACGTTTATTCCAACTCCGAGAGGCTTGCACCAGTCCATAAATGGATCGCTGGAGCTTGCACACTTTGTTAGCTCTCTTTGGATCGACAAAACCTTCTGGTTGCATCATATACAACTCTTCTTCCAGAAATCCATTCAGGAATGCAGTTTTTACATCCATTTGCCAAATTTCATAATCATAAAATGCGGCAATTGCTAACATGATTCGGACGGACTTAAGCATCGCTACGGGTGAGAAGGTCTCATCGTAGTCAATTCCTTGAACTTGCCGAAAACCTTTTGCGACAAGTCGAGCTTTGTAGATAGTAACATTACCATCAGCGTCAGTCTTCTTCTTAAAGATCCATTTATTCTCAATCGCTTGCCGATCATCGGGCAAGTCAACCAAAGTCCATACTTTGTTCTCATACATGGATCCCATCTCAGATTTCATGGCTTCTAACCACTTTGCGGAATCTGGGCTCACCATTGCTTCTTCATAGTTCGTAGGTTCATCATGATCTAGTAGCATGACCTCCAGAACAGGATTACCGTACCACTCTGGTGCGGATCTTACTCTGGTTGATCTACGAGGTTCAGTAGTATCTTGATCTGAAGTTTCATGATCATTATCATTGACTTCCTCACTAACTGGTGTAGGTGTCACTGAAACAGTTTTCTGTGATGAACTACTTTCCAGTAAGGGAGCAGGTACAGTTACCTCGTCAAGTTCTACTTTCCTCCCACTCACTTCTTTCGAGAGAAACTCCTTCTCTAGAAATGATCCATTCTTAGCAACGAATGTTTTGCCTTCGGATCTGTGATAGAAGGTGTACCCAACAGTTTCCTTTGGGTATCCTATGAATACACATTTCCCCGATTTGGGTTCGAGCTTATCAGGTTGAAGCTTTTTCACATAAGCATCGCAGCCCCAAACTTTAAGAAACGACAACTTTGGTTTCTTGCCAAACCATAGTTCATAAGGCGTCGTCTCAACGGATTTTGATGGTGCCCTATTTAACGTGAATGCGGCCGTCTCTAAAGCATATCCCCAAAATGATAGCGGTAAATCAGTAAGAGACATCATAGATCGCACCATATCTAGTAAAGTACGATTACGACGTTCGGATACACCATTACGCTGTGGTGTTCCGGGTGGCGTGAGTTGCGAAAACTATTCCACAGTTTTTCAAATGTACACCAAACTCGTAACTCAAATATTCTCCTCCACGATCAGATCGTAGAAACTTTATTTTCTTGTTACGATGATTTTCAACTTCACTCTGAAATTCTTTGAACTTTTCAAATGTTTCAGACTTATGTTTCATTAAGTAAATATACCCATATCTGCTTAAATCATCTGTGAAGGTGAGAAAATAACGATATCCGCCACGAGCCTCAATATTCATCGGGCCACATACATCGGTATGTATGATTTCCAACAAATCTGTTGCTCTCTCCATAGTACCGGAGAACGGTGTTTTAGTCATCTTGCCCATGAGGCACGGTTCGCAAGTACCAAGTGATTCATAATCAAGTGGTTCCAAAAGTCCATTAGTATGGAGTTTCTTCATGCGTTTTACACCGATATGACCTAAACGACAGTGCCACAAATAAGTTGCACTTTCATTATCAACTCTGCATCTTTTGGTTTCAACATTATGAATATGTGTATTACTACTATCGAGATTTAGTAAGAATAGACCACTCTTCAAGGGTGCATGACCATAAAAGATATTACTCATATAAATAGAACAACCATTATTCTCCGATTTAAATGAATAACTGTCTCGCATTAAACAAGATCCAGATATAATGTTCATGCTCAACGCTGGCACCAAATAACAATTATTTAGGTCTAATATTAATCCCGAAGGTAGATGTAGAGGTAGCGTGCCGACTGCGATCACATCGACTTTGGAACCGTTTCCCACGCGCATCGTCACCTCGTCCTTTGCCAGTGCCCGCTTATTCTGTAGTCCCTGTTTCGAGTTGCAAATATTAGCAACAGAACCAGTATCAAATACCCAGGTGCTACTGCGAGCTCTAGTAAGGTACACATCAATAACATGTATATCACATATACCTTTGTTCACCTTGCCATCCTTCTTATCCGCCAAATACTTGGGGCAGTTCCGCTTCCAGTGACCAGTCTGCTTGGAGTAGAAGCACTCAGTTTCAGGCTTAGGTCCAGACTTGGGTTTCTTCTCTTGAGCAGCAACTTGCTTGCCGTTCCTTTTGAAGTTCCCCTTTTTCTTCCCTTTGCCCTTTTTCTTGAAACTAGTGGTCTTGTTAACCATCAACACTTGATGCTCCTTCTTGATTTCTACCTCCGCAGCTTTTAGCATTGCGAAGAGCTCGGGAATAGTCTTGTTCATCCCTTGCATATTATAGTTCATCACGAAGCTCTTGTAGCTTGGTGGCAGTGATTGGAGAATTCTGTCAATGACGCAATCATCCGGAAGATTAACTCCCAATTGAATCAAGTGATTATTATACCCAGACATTTTGAGTATATGCTCACTGACAGAACTGTTCTCCTCCATCTTGCAGCTATAGAACTTATTGGAGACTTCATATCTCTCAATCCGGGCATTTGCTTGAAATATTAACTTCAACTCCTGGAACATCTCATATGCTCCATGACGTTCAAAATGTCGTTGAAGTCCCGATTCTAAGCCGTAAAGCATGGCACACTGAACTATTGAGTAGTCATCAGCTTTGCTCTGCCAGACGTTCATAACATCTGGCGTTGCTCCAGCAGCAGGCCTGGCACCCAGCGGTGCTTCCAGGACGTAATTCTTCTGTGCAGCAATGAGGATAATCCTCAAGTTACGGACCCAGTCCGTGTAATTGCTACCATCATCTTTCAACTTTGCTTTCTCAAGGAACGCATTAAAATTTAACGGAACAACAGCACGAGCCATCTATCTACAATCAACATAAACAAGCAAGATACTATCAGGGACTAAGTTCATGATAAATTTTAAGTTCAATTAATCATATTACTAAAGAACTCCCACTTAGATAGACATCCCTCTAATCCTCTAAGTGATTACGTGATCCAAATCAACTAAACCATAACCGATCATCATGTGAGATGGAGTAGTTTTCAATGGTGAACATCGTTATGTTGATCATATCTACTATATGATTCACGCTCGACCTTTCGGTCTCCGTGTTCCGAGGCCATATCTGCATATGCTAGGCTCGTCAAGTTTAACCTGAGTATTCTGCGTGTGCAAAACTGGCTTGCACCCGTTGTAGATGGACGTAGAGCTTATCACACCCGATCATCACGTGGTGTCTGGGCACGACGAACTTTGGCAACGGTGCATACTCAGGGAGAACACTTCTTGATAATTTAGTGAGAGATCATCTTATAATGCTACCGTCAATCAAAGCAAGATAAGATGCATAAAAAGATAAACATCACATGCAATCAATATAAGTGATATGATATGGCCATCATCATCTTGTGCTTGTGATCTCCATCTCCGAAGCACCGTCATGATCACCATCGTCACCGGCGCGACACCTTGATCTTCATTGTAGCATCGTTGTCGTCTCGCCAATCTTATGCTTCAACGACTATCACTACCGTTTAGTAATAAAGTAAAGCATTACATCGCGATTGCATTGCATACAATAAAGCGACAACCATATGGCTCCTGCCAGTTGCCGATAACTCGGTTACAAAACATGATCATCTCATACAATAAAATTCAGCATCATGCCTTGACCATATCACATCACAACATGCCCTGCAAAAACAAGTTAGACGTCCTCTACTTTGTTGTTGCATGTTTTACGTGGCTGCTACGGGCTTAAGTAAGAACCAATCTCACCTACGCATCAAAACCACAACGATAGTTTGTCAAATAGACTCCGTTTTAACCTTCTCAAGGACCGGGCGTAGCCATACTCAGTTCAACTAAAGTTGGAGAGACAGTCGCCCGCAAGCCATCTATGTGCAAAGCACGTCGAGGGAACCGGTCTCGCGTAAGCGTACGCGTAAGGTTGGTCCGGGTCGTCTCGTCCAACAATACCGCCGAACCAAAATATGACATGCTGGTAGGCAGTATGACTTGTATCGTCCACAACTCACTTGTGTTCTACTCGTGCATATAACATCAACATAAGTAACCTAGGCTCGGATGCCACTGTTGGGTTTCGTAGTAATTTCAAAAAATTTCCTACGCACACGCAAGATCATGTGATGCATAGCAACGAGGGGAAGAGTATTGTCTACGTACCCTACGCAGACCGACTGCGGAAGCGATGACACGACGTAGAGGAAGTAGTCGTACGTCTTCACGATCCAACCGATCAAGCACCGAAACTACGGCACCTCCGAGTTCGAGCACACGTTCAGCT